>NW_026623576.1:560353-609413 GCF_030028575.1 Malurus melanocephalus | reverse complement strand
GGAAGGGACTGCCCAGGGAGGCGGTGGAGTCACCGTCCCTGCAGGTGTTTAAGGAAAGGTTGGACTTGGCACTGGGTGCCACGGTCTGGTTGATTCGGTGGCGTTCGGTCATAGGTTGGACTTGATGATCTCAGYGGTCTTTCCCAACCGAAGTGATTCTGTGATTCTGTTCCCGATTCGGAGGACCCCAGGCACTCCCGCACTGCCGTGTGTAGAGCCCGAGGCCACACCCGCGGCCGGCCGGGAGCCCTGGGGCGGGAGCAGCCGTGGGGCGGGAGCAGCCCTGGGGCGGGAGCAGCCCCGCTGAGGCCGCAGCGGCCCCGCCCGCGGGAAGCGGCGCTGGAAGGTGCCCTCGGCTCCCGCCGCTGCCGTACGTGGCCGCCACGGCCCCGGCGCGTGGAGCACGTCCCTCCTCTGATTCGCTGTCTCCACAGCGGGCCCCGCCCACCGCGGCCYCTTATTGGTCAGTTCGGCTCCGCCGCTGCTCGCGCCGCGGGCCGCGAGGGGGTGCGCGTCCCACGCATGCGCCTCCCTACCGTGGCCTCTCGCCGCTCTCCCCCCGCCCCGCCGCCGCCGCCGGCCCCGCTCTCGCGCTATGGCGGCCGCCGCCGAAGAGCCGTTCCCGTTCCACGGGCTCCTGCCCAAGAAGGAGACCGGCGCCGCCGCCTTCCTCGCCCGCTTCCCCGACTTCGACGGGCGGGGCGTGCTGCTGGCCGTGCTGGACACCGGCGTGGACCCCGGGGCGCCAGGCATGCAGGTAGAGCGGGGCGGCGGCGGCCCTGGGTCACGGTCGCGGCCCGAGAGGAGCTCCCGGGTCCCGCCAGACCGACCCCGGGGCAACGGGGACGGGGACGAGCGTGGGGGCGGCCATGGCACCSGGGCGGCCTGAGGCAGCGGCGGCGAGATCAGGGGAGGCCCCGAGGGCTGTCCCGGGGACTGTCCCGGTGCCGGGCACTCGYGGCTGTGTGTTCGCTCACGGTTCCCGCCCAGCACGCGTGAGCCGGGGCTCGGGTGCGGGAGGGCGGGGAGATGCCGGAGCCGGGATCCGCACCGGTCACTTGGGGTGCTGCTGCTGTGAGGATCCTCCTCCTAAGCTGTCCAYAGGCGTATTATGGCACTTAAATCTATTCGGCTGCCTTCTCTCACGCAGAGCTCATTATAAAGGAACGCTTTGTGTTTTTGTTAAACCTAAGCGTTACTTCGGTAGTAGGTAGCCCGAGGCTACACACAGCCACCTAGATTTTTTATATGAGAAGTATATTTCTGGCATGATTTGCATGCCCRTCTTTCTCAGCGTGTTTTTCACGCGTTGTATTGCAATAACAGTCTGTATCAAATTCTATTCTGCCAGCTTTATTTTGGATCTGCCAGCTTTGTGTCTCCATCTCGGTTTTGTGAATTTCTCTGTGTGATGTCAATTTGGGCATTTCTCAGTACTTGCTTCTTTTAACCCCTGTCTCATAACATTTCTTTGTCGTGTAAGTTTGCATGTGGCCTTTTGTGTCACTGCTGCTTTTGATTTCTTGTCAACATGTTTACTGTGAGTGCTGACAGAAGAGCCCGTGGAAGAATGATTTGGAGTTGTATGTAACTAGCTTGGATTCGGAATTTTTTTTTTTTTTTTGCTTTGTTTTGTTTTGATTAACCAGAGCTTTTGTTGGATTCTACCTTTTCTTTGGGGTAGCTTTAACTCCTAAGTGACCTCGTTCAGGGACTTGACCCTGGCAGATCTTAGTTCTGTGTTCTGAAATGACTCTTTATGGGATTCAGTTAAACAAAAGGATGAGTTAAGAGGACAGGTCRGGTGGAAGGAGGGACTGGACAACTGTAACTTGGATTGATTTAAGCTGAAATAAAGCTGGTGCTTTTGGCAAGCAGTTGTGGGTGAGTGGAATAGTAATTGAAAAGCTTAATGAAAGCTAGCCAAAAAGCAAGCAAGGTAATACCATCGGCAGAGCAGAAAGTAGCAGAAGACAATTTAGAAGATGCAAGTATAAACTGGATGATGCACATAGTTCTTAAGTTTCACATATRAAAGCAAAAACCCCTAAGATTCTGGAAGTTATGAATGAGAAGTGGTCAACAACAACAAAAGCCCAATATGAATTTATGGGCAGTAGTGGGAAGCTTTGTTGTGATATAGATAACTCAAGGCTCATAAGGAATACTTAGGTCTTGTCATGATCTCAGTGTTGACCAGATCTTATTTTCTTTATGCACAGGATAAGATTTCAGGTAGCGAAGCAAAAGGTTTGTAAAAGAAGTAAAGGGTTTGGAGGGCGGGGTGTGGAACTCACCTTGCAGTGGGTGAGAGTAAGTTTGCAGAGTTGGTAGAAAAACATGTAAAGAAGTTGTGTGGTCTTTCCACACTGCCCACTTATTAGACCTGGCTTAAACCCCTTGCTAAATTGTAGACTGGGGAGATTTTTTGCACAGGGTGTTATAAAGGAGGCATAGGCAGCACACAGCCTGGAATAGCTTTGTAGATGTTTCTCCAGCAAGAGAATGAATGTCCTCACTATGGAGTATTTGGCAGTTTACATTTTGCCTCCATGCAGTGAATCAGTGTCCTGGGCACAGGAAGTGACACAGCATAGCTGTACTGCAAGAAATAGTTTCTAACCTTGGGACAATTTTTGGATTTTTGTTTTTCAACACGCTTGTCTTTGCTGCCGCGTTTTCTTACTGTTAGTCTTTTTGTCAATTATTGGCCTGGCATACAGTTTGATSTATGAGAGTTGAATCAATTGCTTAGAGGGAAGAGGAGACATTATCTGCAGTTAGGTTAATAAGTGTTACAGCTTTGAGTTCAGGCTAATGCCAATAATTACTGCAGGCTAAAATGAGCTGCCCTGTTTTGAATAAGTGGAGTTCTTAAGTCAAAACAAAACAGTTCATTTCATTGCTTTTCCCTTGTGTTTCATTCCTGAGTAGGGTTCCTTTGCTTGTTGATTCTGTGGCTTGATTTGTAAACACTGATTGCAGTGTTTGTTCCCGTTTTGAGGGACAGAAGATTTGGGGACAGAGTTTAACAGTCAAATGCCATTGTATTTATATTCTTCCCTGGATGCTTGTTACTATAGAGAGAATAGTTATCAAGCTTCACAAACCTTAAATCTTTTTCCTGTTGGTTGGCTTTCTTTGACACAAAATGTTAATCTAAYGTGTCCTTACTTTCCTTTTCTTTATTAGTCTTTTGTAGCCAGTGTCCTATAGGGCAATCCTTTCACCTCAACCTCCATTGCTTTTCCATTGGTGCACACTAACTGTAAAGTTTAGTTTGTCTGTTTCTTTCATGCAAGTCTTTTCCCCTTTCAGTCCTCTTGGTAGAATGTATTTTCTATTGTCTGCCAAGTCACGGCTTGTAATTCCTCATTAAGSCACAGTGACTGATGAAATTTCAGGTGGGCAGATAAAGTGCGTTTAATGGAGTGTTGTGGTTGTATGTGTATAGTCTTCGTTCAACCCCACCCTATGCGTTCCCTGTTCCTGTTGTGGCTTCTTATGTTTCATGATAGATAAGTCAGTTCATTTAATTTCTTGCAAATTTACTTATTTTATGAAATGGCTTTTGGAAATATTTAGTAACATTAAGTTGTACTTGTATGTGATAACTTTCTAGCAGTAGCAGCTAGTTTGGTTTTACTTGGTTTTCAGCACTGAGTTAAAAAAGATTGCTTGGAAATTATTTTATTTGTGATGATGATCAGCTGTCCCATGACCAAAGTGCTGAAGAACTTGTTCATCTCTTGTTGTTGCAGTAGCTGTCAGTTGGAGTCAGTAATTGTATGGGCTGGCAAAAACATGCTCAAATGCATCTGGCTTTTCSTGTCCTATTGGGATTGTCATAGATACTGGTGCTCCTCTACATCTATTGTAACGGATCAGATGCCAGGATTATGCACTTAGATAATTTTAGTGTTCCTGGTTTGCTAATTTATCTGTTTTCCAAAATCAGGACTAACTTGTATGTAGGATTTTCAAACTTCAAGAGGAAATGTATAAACAGCAAAGCAATTTTCAGTTTTTAACTACTAATTTGTTTTTCAAATGCCTATAGACATGCCATGATAATTAAGGTAGGATTGCAGATATTTTTCTAAATACAGTATAAAATACTTTTAATTGTATGAAAGTTCTCTTTTTTTAATTTTAATGCAAAAACTACTAAAGTGGGCCTTTTGTCTGWAATAACTAATTACTCCAGGACTTTTCTGTTCACATAAGGGAATTGATCAAGTTCATGTGATTATTTTTTATTATCAATTTTTCAGTTCAGAATTACAAGATTTACGAAGGAAAATTGAGCAGAACTCTTGAGTTTCACTCTGGCGTTGCTGCTTGTGGGCAATGTGCCGAACAGCAGTTCATGACATCAGGAGCCACCGTATCGGTTACTGCACTAAAATACTGTGAACCTGTCTGGATTTCTGCTCTTAGGAATTGAACCTTGGACTAGCTGAAACTCTGAGTTTCTGGTGTCTTACTGAAAGACTCTGATTTGTTGGTTCTGACAGTACAAACTCACATGCGTGTGCAGACCTGCTGGGTTTCAGCTAGGAGGCGAAGAGCCATAGGGTGTAGGAGTTGAACCTTGTCTTTCTGGCTAGGAAACAACTTCTAAAACTACCCAAGCTTGCTGCAGCATAAATCTGTGTTCTGGCCACCTGTTGCTGTTTAACTTACCTCCTTCAAACAAGTCACCTTGGATTACATTTTCATTCTTGTTTCCTTGTATGTTGATCACTGAATAGCTCACTTTGAGTAGAGGCCTAGTGAAAAATGTCCAGTGCTGCTGATCTTGTGTTTGGCTTGCAGTCGCTTTAGTATTGGAGCAGCTCTTGAGGCCAGCATTGAAGACATTTATTACAAATGTACAAAAATTACATGCTTTAGTGCCTACACRCTGTTCCCCAAGTAAATTTTCACTACTGTATAACTGTTCTTCAGTAAATGTTTTCCCATGTTAACATGATCTAAAGATTTTCTTCAGTGAACTTGGATTTCTATTAACTGAGTAGCACTGTTGGTTTCTGTGATGAAACTTCTTTCCTAGCAAGACTCTTCAAAAACAGTATTTGTTACCTTCTGGGAAATTAAATTGATGCTCTTTTTATGGTTACTGTGGGTTTGGAATATTTGAGGGGTTTTTTGTTTGTTGTTTTTTTTTTTTAACTGTTTAAGCCTGTTTTCATTGGGGTGTTGCTTGTTATTTGTCTGGGTTGGTTTTTCTATTGTTGAGTTTTTGGGAGGTTRTTTTTTGGATTGTATGATTTCTGTCTGGGTTTTGTTTATTTTTTTTTAAKCCATGAGTATTTGAGATCATGGAAGTATCTATCCTTGTTTGTTGAGATATGATAAGATCATGACTCTTGTCTTTTTGGCAGCATCACAGTGACTTTTATGAAACAGCTTGAATGTGTTGTCARCTTCCAGTAGCTGAATTCACAGTTCCAGATCATTGTTGGAACAAAACTACCTTCCATATGTTATGTCTAATATCAAAGGTATTAATAGAGAATGAAGGCAACAATACCAAATATTTAAATAGTAGAAAAAAGCAGATGTTGCTGCTTTTCTGAATATGAAACTATTTTTGCTTTCAGTGTAGTTAATGTATAGGAAGTACTGGGAAGATTATTTTTTTTAAATCAGTCTTTGATATAGAATTGTAAAAATAGGTACATAGGATCAATTAATAGAATTATAGTATGGTTTGGATTGGAAGGGACCTTAAAAGGCCATCTAGTCCAAACCCCTGCAATGAGCAGGGATATCTTCAACTAGATCAGATTGGTCAGAGCCCCATCCAATCCCTTGAATATTTCCAGGGATAGGGCAACCTGTTCCAGTGTTTCACTCTCCTCATAGTGAAAAATTACTTCCTTATACCTAGTCCATTAGTCTCCTTTAGTTTAAAATCATTCCTCCATGTCCTATCACTGCCTGTGCTATTGTAAAAGGTTCGTTTCCAGCTTTCTTACAGGCCCCTTTAGGTCCTGGGAGGTTGCTTTAAGATCTTTCCAGAGCCTTCTCTTCTCCAGGCTGAACAGCCCCAGCTCTCTCAACCTGTCTTCATAAGAGAGATGCTCCAGCCCTCTGAGTTCATATTCAAGGGAATACTACTGTAAATGAAGTTTATGTGCTGTACAAACTCATATAGTAGCTACTAGATGAAGCATGTTAATGCAAGAAAATAACTTTTGAGCATTTTTGATAAATGTTAAATAAATAAATTCTTAACTGTACTATTGGTAATTGTGTAGAAGGTTCCTCTAGGTGAAGGGAACCTTAGATAATTTCTTTTGTCATGCTTAGCTACCTGCAACTACATTAAAGTCTGTCAGGACTTCAGTTTTGTTTTAATTTGAGGAGGCTTTAAATTTATGCTCATAAGCTCTTCATAGGTAGTCAGGTCTTCTCCTCACCCTGGAAAAAATACTCCTTATTTAAGTATTAGGTGTATATAACCATAGCTTCTAACAGKTCAGATAGATTTAAACACAAAGCCGAATCTTTGAAACAGGAAAAATAAGGTGATAGTAACTTSTATTCCTTTTAGGAATTTTTTCAAGCTCAGTTAAGAGACTCCAGGTTGTGAGAGCTTGTACTTCAGCACCTTTCAGTATCTTAGCTGTGCACTTATTGCCCTCATTGTCCAGAATGAGGGGTCAAAACCAACACAGCAGATAATATAAAAACAAACAGTAGTTCTTGCAATTTTTTTTTTTTGCAAATTTAGGTGTGGTTTTAAATTGAAGCTGGTTGTACTTTGTTGATAGAGTGTTTTTACTTGTTTCTCTTCTAAATCCTTTTTAGAAATAAGGTGGATTTGTATGAATCAGAGAGATGGACATGTTGCTCTTAGTTCTTCAAAAATTTATCTTGAGTTCAAGTTGGTTTTATAGTTCAAGTTGATTTTATAGTTTAAGTTCAGTTAAAGGCTGGGTGTCTAAGTTAGTTTGATATTTTTAACAGCAAAACTTTCCTGGTTTATGTGCTAAAGGGTAATCAAGTACACCTTCAATTTTTCTGTACTCATATTTTCAGATCACAACTGATGGGAAACCGAAGATAATTGATATAATTGACACAACAGGCAGTGGTGATGTAACTACRTGTACCATTGCAGAACCTAAAGATGGAGAAATTATTGGTCTTTCTGGAAGAACTTTAAAGGTGAGTATTTGGAGGTAGAGAGACACCACTGGACATTTTCCTTCCTTAACAGTGAATTTAGCACTTGATTGGTTTTTAAAGAATTTACTTCCTTTTGACCAGCTGTTGTGGTTTAAGCCCAGCTGGCACCATAGAGCTTCTCACTCAGCCTTCCCCCAGTAGTATGGGGAAAAGAGAATCAGAAGGGTGCAGTTAAGAAAGCTCATGTGTTGAGATAAAGGTAATTTAATAAGTAAAACAAAAGTCTTGCATGCAAGCAAAGAAAAACAAATAATTCATTCACCACATCCTATGGACAGACAGGTATTCAGCCATCTCCAGGACAGCTGGGCTCCACACATAATGGTCCCTTGAGAAGATAAATGTCATCATTCTGARCAACACCACATCTTCATTCTTCCCCCAGCTTTATATCCTGACCATGAAGCCATAAGTTATGAGATATCCCTGTGCTCAGTTGGGATCTGTTGTCCAAGCTATGTCCCCTCCCAGATCCTGGTGCATCTCCAGTGTGCTCACTGCTGGGGTGAGTGAGAGAAAAAGCCTGGGAGGGAGAAAAAGCCTTGAYTCTGTGYAAGCACTGCCCAGCAACAGCTGCAACATCCCTGAGTTACTAAGAGTGTTCAGTGCACATCCAAAACACAGCCCCATATCAGCTACTGTGGAGAAAATCAACCCTAGCCCAGCTGGAACCAGCAAGCCAGATCTCACCTAAAACTAATGCTGCACTTGATCATCCTCATGCAGATTGCTTATTTTTCTTATCCTTTTCATATGTCTTTAATATTTTCTGAATAGCAGAATGAAGGTGTGTACCGTGCTTTTTGGGAAACTTGATAAGCATTTGATTGTTTGTTCAAAACAGTATCTGATACAGCTTTGGAAAATGGCTGAAGAAAACCTGCTAATATGCTTTAAAAATATCAGATGCTGTTGTGCCTTTCAAAGTGCTAGTATTTTCCACGTTTRCATAAACTATAAGAGGAACTGTGTTAAGCTCGTGGTGAATAATTCTAGAGACTGAAAAATCTGTGAGGACCTAGTTGTAGATTCACTGAATTCTCACTGTGCATAGAACTGAAACAGTGTAGGGTTTTCAGAAAGGACACAATGAGATCTAGAGAGGTCTTGGGTACATGGAGCTGCTTATTTTGCCTACATGTTCTTGATTTCCTGGCTGGATTAAAGAGGCGATACTGGGGCATCACATCTTGGGATCTCTTCATGTTGTCAGCTTTCTTCTTAATTTTGCACAGAAGATGAGTGAATCTGTTGCACTGTTGTTACTAGGATTAGTGGGTCCTGATATACTGAGTTTAAATTGCATCAAGATGGGAAATGAGGCTTTCAGGTGTTTGTCCTGAATGATTTCCAGCTATACTCCCACATGTTAGGGTGTGTATTTTCATTTATAGTACYAATATTTCCACAGCCCAGTAAAGCTGGGGCTTTGTGTTTTAAAAGTAGACTATTAGGGCAACTGATACTTAAAGATGTTGAATGGCAGTGTCACATGGAACTGATATTGATTCTTTGGGAACTGGATTGAAAATGCCATGTCATGTTGTTTAAACAGTGCAGTAGTTATTGTTATGGAGACAGGAAATTAAATTGGCAGTATTTGCAAGTTTGTTCTGCTAAGCTCTCTTACACAGTATTGGKTTTTTTTGTTTGTGAGGTTTTTTAATGCCGTTACTTAACCTATTTCTAAATACACTTTTTTGTAGATTCCAACAAACTGGGTAAATCCTTCAGGCAAATATCACATTGGCATAAAAAATGGCTATGATATTTATCCTAAAGCCCTGAAAGAGAGGATTCAGGTAAGGAATTATCTTTTGTGTCCAGTATGTAGTCATATTTTATTGTTCTGTTTCTTAATTTTTTTAGAAACACCCAGCAAGTGATTTGCTAACGCACTTATGCTGCTAACCAGCACTTGAGAGCTATTCTCTCTGATTTTTATTACTTACATGATCCATTTCTTCTGTGATTTTTTTTCAGAACAACAGGAAGTGGCCCAGTGGTCCATTGAGGTGAAAGCTGTAGAAATTACTGATACCCTTTTTTTATTGTGTGGCAATTGATGTGTATTTATACTATTGTACGGTACTTATTTAGCCATTGTCTCAAATCAGGATTTTTGAATGTCTTTTTTGTAGACTTTATACTTTGACATATTGAGGAACTTGAAATTTTGAGGAACCTCTTTTATTTTACAGAAAGAGCGCAAGGAAAAGCTCTGGGATCCTGTTCACAGGCTGGCTCTAGCAGAAGCCTGTAGGAAACAAGAAGAATTTGATGCTGCTCATAGCTCTCCCTCACAGGTTTGCATTAAGCCTAAATTTATAAGCTGGTTCTTTGCAAGAATTTGTTACTGATTGACAGGATTAAAATGTTTCATTAGGTTAGTGAAGGAGAGGCTCTTGTGAGTGTTTTGGCAGATGACTTACCARTGTATCTTCTGATCAATTTTAGAAGACTTTACGTGGATGGTTGTTTGGTTTGCTTAGTGTTACCCACTTTCAAAAGTAGATGTCAATTATGAAAATGGTATTRCTTCAAAAAATTTATAGCCTATTTTCAGTAAGTTTTATTTTTAATTTATTGTGCTATTTTTTGAGGCCACCATCCTTGCTGTGTTCAAAGTTGGAATTTTCTAAACATATTGTTTTCATTCAAAGTGGACACTGAAGTGAAGTATGAGAAATGTTTCAGGTTACTACTTTAACAGTATTTAAGAAAATGATGGCTTTAAATGTTATGATTACAGAAATTACAAGTAGTTTCACATAATAGGCCAAAAATAGACAGTGCACTGTTGAAAGCYATTAAAGTTCTATATGTTTGTGACTCCCAGGATAATCTAACATTCCTGAGAAAATAATGGAACAAAGGTATAGCACTAAAAAAATATGTGGGATTACCAATCTTGTAAYAACTTTAGAAATACTCTAACAGAATTTTGTTTGCCTTATTAGGTAAATAAGCTAATAAAGGAAGAGCTTCAAAATCAAGTGGAGTTGTTGAATTCTTTTGAGAAAAAATACAGTGATCCTGGCCCAGTATATGATTGTCTAGTGTGGAATGATGGTGAGACCTGGAGGTAAATGACTAAACTTGTCTAAAATGTCTTGTTATCACATAAGACATCACCTCGCGTTGAAGACTTGTTATACCTTTTATATCTGCTGTCTTTACAGAGGTTTTAAATATTTTTTTGCTTAAAAATAATATTGCTGTATCAATCAAATTTCTTGACAAAATTCTGATCCCAATAAAGACAGGGTAGAATAAAGTCTTATTGAAGACAGTACGATATGAGTGTAAGCTTACGGGATTTTTCTTCTGAAGCAGAATAAAACTGTTTTGACTATCCGTTGGTGATATGAAAAAACCCCAAACAAAACACAGGTGTCTATGCACAGACTTCAGGATGTAACATGGCACATTTCTTGACTGATACGTGTATCATACAAAACAGTAAAATTTCAAATGTTTGTGGATTAGTACTGAGCATCTACRTTTAGTAAAATTTCTTCCTTCAACTTGCATGAATTTTCATATGCTTGCTTTTCAAATACAGATCTATTTGAATTTGGAAGTGTTTGAAAGTCATTTTATTTAGATAACTGTGTAGTTTCTGAATCTTAAGTATAACCAGTCAGGTTTTAAATAGTTGCTTAAAGAACTATTTAAAGATACCATAAACACAAAACTAAGCTTCATTTTGGTGTTCTCGGCTTGGAGGGGGTAGATAGCTGAACATTTGTAGCAGTTGGGAAATTGCCTTTTTGTTTGTTTGTTTTTGTCAACAGAGCCTGCATAGATACAAGTGAGAGTGGTGACTTAACTAACTGTACAGTGCTGAGAACATACAAAGAGGCCCAGGAATATGGATCTTTTGGAACATCTGAGATGTTGAATTATTCTGTGAATATATATGATGATGGAAACCTCCTTTCCATTGTGACAAGTGGAGGTAAATGAAAGTAATCTTGAGAAMATTTTGCTGCTAAGTAGGTRTCATAAGAAGCAGTAATTTGTATTGGGTACCGATTCTGATACTTGGGATGGCTCTTAATTAGGCAGGTGTCTTAAAGCATTGGTTATTATGGCTTTTAAGATCAATACTCATAGTTCCTGAATTGAACCTTACAGTGACAGCTCTTTACCAGACTTGATTGCAYTTTTGTAAAAAATATTGTCAACTTTATGTACTTAAGCATGTATATATAGAATATGCATGCTTAGGTACTCTTCAAGRTGTTCCTGCATCTTAAAGCCCAAACGAGAGAACCTTCTTTCAAAACACCTTTTTCATTTTGTTTGTTAATATAGTGTGATGATTGATTTTTAGTTGCTATCCTTTGTGCTTGTATATTTTAAAAATCTTCCATATACTATCCATGAGCAAAATGGGTATTGATCTTTGTTTGGGTTTATACAAACTTTCTTGTTATGTCAGGTGTAACTATGACTGTAGCTCCAGCCACTCTGAACCGCTTTTAGTGTATTCTTTAAATAATCACTGTTTGTTTTGGAAGCAAACAGAGTGGTTAGGATGGTATGGATACCTTTGCTTAGAAAGGTGCTCTTCATTCGTCATGAAGCTATCCCATCTCAGTGGAGCTACATAAGCAGTTCTGTTATTTTAAATAGGTGGTAACATTTTTGAGATGTTCCTTTCTATGTTTCTGTGCAATTGTGTTTTGTGTTTTTTTTTCTTAATCCCTGCTATCTGAGTTGTCTTAGGTGTAATATTCATAATAGTAGGAAGTGTTGAGCGTTTGAAGTAACTTTTGTTAATGGAATGAAGTCAATACTTTGTTCCTCTCTGCCTGCTGCCTCCTTTCTCTCCTCAAAAAACTGTTTGCTTTGTTGAACCTCATACAATTGGCCTCAGCCTATTGATCCAGCCTGTCCAGCTCCCTCCTTAGAGCCCTCCTATCCTCCAGCTGATCAACTTTCTTGCCCAATTAGTTGTTGTCTGCAGACTGATTGAGGATGCCCTCAATCCCCTTGTCCAGATCATCAATAAGATTRTTAAACAGGGCTGGCTCCACTGCTGAGCCCTGGTGAGCACTGTCACCCTTTTGGTATCAACACCACTGGTGATCCGTCACCAATGGGATTTATGTGCTTATAGTTCAATAAGTGAAAATTAATTGAGCTGTACCATATTAATTTGTATAAATGAAGTTCACTAAAAAAAAMCATACTTTTCATTTTCACAGGAGCTCATGGAACACATGTAGCTAGTATTGCAGCTGGATACTTTCCAGAAGAACCAGAACGAAATGGTGTGGCTCCTGGAGCTCAGATTCTTGCAATCAAGATTGGTGACACGAGACTAAGTACAATGGAAACTGGCACTGGACTAATAAGAGCTGTGGGTATTTCACTGAATAAAGTATTAATCTCAGCAGTGTGACTTAAGTGTAAAATATTGTGAAACTTCATACCCTACTTGTTTATAAGCTTTGTTTTTATGGTTTTACAATATTTCCAACAAAAATGCCAAAAATAAAAAAAAACAAGCCATCCCAATAAAAACCCAACAAAACAACAGAAACCCCAAACAAAAATAACCCAGCCAAAACCCCTAAAAACAATGAGAAYGTATTTTAAAGCATATTTTAAGACTAGTGTTTCAATATAAAACAAGACTTCTGTTGTATAGAGCACTTACAGAGTTTTTTCAGGCAAACAGACTTGTGGTATGTCTGACTGATTAGAGAAGTTACTTGCATGCTTGCCTAAAGTTCTTTGTGTCGTGAGTATATTTTTATAGTTACTTAGATRACTACAGAACACTAATAAATCTAGAAGAGGGAACTAGTGTCTACTTACATTGCTGTATTTGTGTTAACTCCTTCTCTTAAGATCCCTTTAATGATGGAAGACCCAAGAGCTTTTTTGTGAAGTGATTTGATCGGGAAAAAATTTTACACAGAAAAAGGATCTGAAAATAGAAAATTATATTTGTGGTCTGCAGGATATTTTGATCTAGCAACATGAACAATAATTTTCTTGCAACTTTTTGGAGTTCAGCCAAACTGCACAGGAAGGGAGATTTGTATGTTCTTGAGAACAGGCATTAGAGACAGCACTGATGATGTCTGTTGTCTGCACTTTTTTCCTAGGATAATATCTTAATGTATAGCTTGGCAAGAATAGGGCTCTTAATGGAGTAGGTTTTTTTAATTCTCTTTGTTCTTTGGGAAAATAGCACRTAACTGGTTGCAGTAAGCTATATTCTGGAATCAAGAGATTTATTTCTTAGATAGGTAGATCAGTTTAAGCAGATATTTTCTGTCATTCCTGGAAGTCACTTGCATTGTATGACTAGTATTTTGACTTTTGTTTTTACTTTATCAGATGATAGAAACAATAAAATACAAATGTGATCTTGTCAACTATAGCTATGGAGAAGCCACACATTGGCCAAATTCTGGGTGAGTAGTACTGTGGTTTAAGTATTTTAATTTCACAGTGGCGGAATTATATTTGTTGAGCTTTGTGTAAGTCAGCTGTAACTAAGAAGAATCATCAGGTTTATATGATTCATTTGTGAGAAACTGCAGTTTAAATTTTAAACTGGCTTTGAAAGATGTAGACCCCTTTTAATTTATACTATGTACACAAATATGTAATACRCAGATTTATAACACACACAATATTTTAGAATGGTAAAGAACTTCTGTAGTTGCAACACCACGTGATCTATGGGTATTTTTTGAAGACCTAAGATCACTACATATTTTTTACTCCTTTTTGAAACCAGCAGATATTTTTGTGCTCAGCTTGTGTACTGGAACCGCCTCTGCTAGGTGTGGGCAGCAGGCRGCATAATATTCCTTGTTTGGTGAATGGTCAGGGGTTCTGGTAGAAACGGGGGCTTTGTCCTGTGGAAGAAAGCAGTATTGTTGAGTAAATGATTTATTTCTCTCTCTTACTTCAGGAGAATTTGTGAAGTGATTAATGAAGCAGTGTGGAAACACAATGTAATCTATGTTTCAAGTGCAGGAAATAATGGTCCTTGCCTGTCTACAGTAGGGTGTCCTGGTGGAACTACATCTAGTGTAATAGGTAAATAATTTTTTTTTGGAAAAAAGTTTTGACATTATTCAGCTTCTGTCTTTTCAGACCTTTTGCTACATCTTTGCTGAACTAAATCTAAAAAATTGTCTGCTGGGCTGCAAGGTTATTTTTGAGMGGCATTTGCTCTATGCTCTAGTATACAGATTGAGGTTGCTATCTTCTTACAATTCAAGACCTTAGGTAGAAAAGAGGTAGGAGGGAGGCAAATGGTCTTGATGTGGTTTTGTATAAAATTTGCAAAAGAAATCTTTGGTCTGACTTATTTGAAGATTTCAGGATTTCTTTTTAAACTGTAATTGTCTAAGCACACCACTTTGTTCAAACCAATAGCTGCTGGTAAATACAATTTATAAAAAAAGATTCTAAGTTGGATTCTGATTAATTTTATGGAAAGTCTTGCAATGCATTCTGAATTGGCTGAGCTACAGTTTTGGATCATTTGTCTTAATCAGATACTCTAATTTTTATTTTTAGGAAACATGTTTTTTAATKTATATATAAAATGATCCTGACCTAGATAAGTTTTTGTAGGGGAGAAATTCTTCCAGCTACAGTGCCACTTCTGTGCAAGTCTATTACTGACATTAAAATTCTTTTTCTGATGGGCTGATAGRTGGTTTTGATATTTTAGTGAAAGATTGAGTTGTAAGACTTGGCAAAATGTCTAGCTTTCAGGGGTARCTTCCTTAGTCTTAGTTTTTGTATAAATCCTCTGTTGCCTCACTGATGCATTCCACAAGATGCTTTTAAAAKCTCMGAATTCTTATGCAAGGAGACCAGTGTGTAAGGAGACTASCATGGAGTCCTGAAAGCTGGAGAGCTGATGTTCCAGGGCAGCTAGTAGAATTAATGCTGATTACTTTCTGAAAGTTAATCTCCTATTAATTCACTACTGAGACTGGGAATTGRAACTGGAACTAACAAGCTCTTTTCAGGTCTGCACTGGCTTTGCTCTTACTGTGCCTCTACTCTGTTAATTCAACTTAGCTGTATCACTCTGGAGACTGGGTTATTATTCATTCTGCATTGCCAAGTAACTTGCTCCTGTCCTCCATCTGGAGTGAACTAGATAGGGTTTTTAGGTATTTTAAGGGTAAAGCAAAATACATCTGACAGGTTGGCTTAGTTCACACAGACTTGCCCAATTTGTCAGTTTGGTACGGGAGTTTTCTACCACCCTGGTAGTGCTTATGCTGTTAAAGGGGAGTGTACCGGTTCGAACAGGTAAATTACATAGTTGCAACGTGCACCCTTGGAATTCTCTTCTAAAATGCAACTTTATCGGGCTTTGATGTGTACATTTACATATGCTGTGCACTTGGGATTGATACCAGTAAAGACTGTCTCCTGTCTGAGATGTGTGGATGTGGCCATTTGCTCCAGGGGGTGTAGCTTTGAGCCACAGGAGCATGAACCAATTCACATGAATTGCTCTAAGGTACATGGCTAAGGTAGTTAGTTCATAGCAGAGCAGTGTAAACACAGGAAAGGGATGCAGGAGAGAGTGAAGACATGTAAGTTACCTGTTGTAAAAGAAATGTGAATACATTCTATTTCAGCTAAATAAAAGTGAATCTTGGAAGTTTGCATGGTATTTTAATATTATATAGTGTGACCGTGAGCATTYTTACTGCATAGCATGATGTTTGCACTTGCCTTGCAAAAATACCTGGATTTAATGAGATGGAAAATGTGTGTTTGCATTTTAAACAWCAAGCAAGAATTCTTTTTATAATGAATTTAAACAACAGAAATATTTTACTTTAGTTTTTATTAAATACTCATATTACATCTAAAATGCATGAATGTTTTTTACAGGTGTTGGTGCCTACGTGTCACCTGACATGATGGTTGCTGAATATTCCTTAAGAGAAAAGCTGCCGGCAAATCAATACACTTGGTCATCCAGAGGGCCTAGGTAGGTTATATTCCAAGAACAAATTGGTTACTTTGGGGTTCAGATTATGTAACTCAGAATCTAAAATTGGTCACTAATCCCAAAATAAAAGTGTTTCTTTTGTGTGGAAAGAGCATAACTAGACTGATCTTCTGGCAACACCTTTGCGTGCTGGGCTGTAGAACTCCTGGGGGAGAGGGAATAGCCCTGAACTGCCTCAGCACAACCTGAATTTTTCAGAAAAGTGTTTGGTTGCAGACCTACTCAGAGATGATAAAAGGTGCTGAAAGGTCATTTGGAAATTTGTTTGGGTTTTCTAAATGTACTTTTTTCTATAGTATTTATTTCATTATGTTAGTGTGGTGAAGTTCAATGTTCTGTAAGTGTTGAAGATTAAAATAAATACTGTTACTGCAGTGGTGTTACTTCTGGCTTCATTGACATTGCTGTGATGGCATAACTTCCTCAGGGGTTTTCAGTCCAGTAGATGTGTGAGTAAGCAGAAAAAATTGCTTTCTACTTCACTCTAAAGAAAATTTTCTTAAAGATCTGTAAAAGAAATTTGAAGGGAAATGTAAACTCCCATTTTGTTTTGCCTTAGAAGCCTTTGATAGTAATGTGGTAGATAAAAGATGAAAAAAGTAGTGACATCTCTTCTTGAGTTCTTGCCTGTAATTTAGACTTYGTAATTGTTCTCTAGCTGTTATGGTGTTTGTGTATTTACAGGCAGATATATTGTTTCAAGGATGTTGTTATGAAGAATTATCATGTTTTGTGTAGGGAGGAGAGAAACATACTCTGTGCCTTCAGCTGAGAAAGGGGGAGAGATTTATAATTAATTTTGATATACATATACAAACACACATAAATAATAAATCACTTTTCATTTGCTTAGTCACTGTGCCCTGTGAAATAATCAGAATAAGCATATGTCAGATGAAAGGCCAAGTCTGGCCAAAGGAGAATTCTCCTTCTGTAGAGTGTGACATGCAGCTGACTGGAGAGTTCCTGAAGTTTGCTGGAGCAGTCTTGGTGTAGGGATCAGTCTGTCCCAGAAAGCACTAGAGGCTTTCAGGCAGCTGTGCTGTGTGCTGCTTGTCCAGAGGTGCTGGGGTACAGAACCTTCTCATGGGTTTATGTACTGTCATAAAATGTGTCCATGCATCACATTGTGGTATCATACTTGGAATATTCTCAYTTCAGACAAATTTTAGACATAAGAAGCTGTTACTGTGGGATATAAGTACCCTAAAATACCCTGCCTCTCCAGAGAACTTAATAGCTCAGGCACCAGGCTCTGCTTATGCAAGCACTTCAATCCAGAGCAAGAAAGATGAGATATACTTTTACTGTGCCATAGGCACACAGTTGCTCTGTTCCTAAATATGCTCATGAAAGAAAAAAATGTAGTTTACGCCCAGCTGATCCTGCTCTWACTCTTGACATTACTTTTTATGTGTTCTCTTGCCCTTTTATCTCAGGCTTGTAATTCAAAACTTGACCTGGTAGTGAACTGTCAACATGCAAAATTAGAAGTCTAGATTTTGGATCTTTTCTAGCCTTCTTCTCCCTTCTGCTGTTTTTCTTTAATAACCATTGAATAGGCTATATAGACTACTATTTTATTTATTGAGGTATTCAATAGGTTGGTTTGTGTGCATTTTCTAATTCAAATCCCAGAAACTACTCTGTTAGCTAAACTGAAGCCTGGTGGAGAATATTAAAGGAGTGAGAATTTAGTAACCTCTCACTAAAACTAGCATAGCTGATGATTAATGTGGCATTTTAAATTGTTACTTGGTGGTGTGYTTTTTCTTGGGTTTAAGGGGTTAATGGATGTAGTGAAGTAGTATGTTGTGAATGTTCTTTAAAGATAATTTTTTTTTTAATGTACTGATAACTTTATCTTAAAGTGTGAAGAAAAAAAAAAAGGGGTTGGTGTTTTAACCACTGCTTTTTAATACTAGCACCGATGGAGCCCTTGGAGTAAGTATCAGTGCCCCAGGAGGTGCTATTGCATCTGTTCCAAACTGGACCCTGCGAGGAACACAGCTCATGAATGGCACATCCATGTCTTCTCCCAATGCCTGTGGAGGCATTGCATTAGTGTTGTCAGGTAATGTGCTACAATGTTAAATGCAGATGCATCATCTGAAAGAGGTTRGATACTTCTTCCTCTTTAAATAAATTCTGTTGCTGTCTGCTATTTTGTTGTATCCAGTAATACCCTTAYTTTTAATTTCAGGACTCAAAGCTAATAATGTTCATTACACTGTTCATTCTGTCAGAAGAGCTTTGGAAAATACTGCAGTGAAAGCTGAAAACATAGAAGTATTTGCACAAGGACATGGTATTATTCAGGTACTTGCTAGCAAAACCATTATAAGTAACTGCCAATGAAAAACTAACCCACAAAAAAATCCCAGATTTTGAGGTGATCTCATTCAGTTTGTTCCATGCTACTTGATTCTCAAATCTCACTGGGGGAGAGGAAGGGAATGTAGTGGGAGAGGAGGATGAATGAGAAGGTTCTTCCAGTTTCAACATGCAGTTACTGTAGAATAAATGTGATAACTGGACACATTCTTAGGCTGATCCAAAAGATACATGGACATAAAAGTGGGATGTAGGTTTTTACCACCCACATGTGGATTTGGGTGCCTAAATTCTGTCCTAATGTCCAAAAATGTTTTGATGTATTGTCAGAGAGAACTGAACTTGTTCTGTCCAGRCAAAAGCTGGAACTGTAAGTTCTGGGCAGTGAAAACAGATACCCACGCTGGTTCACAAAGTACAGCTGCAGTTGTACAGTGACTTTGCTGCAGGCCTGCACTAAACAGATTGGGTCKTACTGTTTCCTGTGGACTTGAGAGTAGCTTGGAAATCTGTGATGTGATCCGTTGTATGATGAAGGCATACTGTCTCCCTATGCATAAGCTTATGTCCTTACAGAGCTGGGACTGTTTTTTCCTACAGCCATTCTTGTCTTAGTCAAATAGAAGTACTGTGCTTCAAGATGTCAGAAGTTAAATGCTTAACCCTAAAGTCACATTCTGTAGATACAGTAGGTAATGTCTGCTAAACACATATGTAATACTGGGTTTGATACAGAAGGTAGCAGAGGTGGTAGCCATATCAAATTAAAAATGAAATGCACCAGTCATACTTGGTGTTTTAGTAGCCTGTGATTAAATCATGTGAACGATTAAAACATGAATAGAATTGATCTGGGAGACAAGGTTATTGTATATCTACTTGTCTCAAAGGAGAGCATCCTAATCTTCACTGGTGAAGATACATTGCTGTCAAGTAAAAGAGAATTTAAGATTTTTGTAGTCAGTAAAATAGCAAGTGAGGCAGAACAGAACAAAACAAAAAGGTGTATTTGTCATATGAGTTTATTGTGACAGCTCATAAACTTAGACCCAGGGCTGGATTTCATGACCTGATTCTTTTACTTCATATCAATGTATAAAACTTGTATAGGTATTCTGTTGCTTGTCTCTCTTGAATTGCTCGAACTCTTATTGTATAAAAGTTTTAAACGTTTCAACTAGTGTTGTTCCGCCTATGAAAAAGTCACCTAAATTAGAATAGTAGGTTTGGGCCTTGAAGTCCTCTTCTTCAGTGTCATCTCTAAATAGGAATCTTTTGATGGATTTATAGCAGAGGAAACTTGGCCTTCTTTTTTAATGTTTAAATGTTCTTGGCTTTCTGGGCTTTCTGTGGCCATTGCAGACTGCAAAAGTTGTCTCATTTCCTCTATTGAGTATCATGCAAGCAAGCACAGGTGGCTCAGGTAGCATGTGAGGTACTTGGCTGTGCTTGCTGAACGCTTCATATTGAAGAGAATATGCATAAATTGCCATTAAGTTGAAATTTGCTGATTTAGAACTTGCTCTTTCTAACAGGTTGATAAAGCCTATGACTACCTCATTCAAAATTCATCATTCACAAATAACATCGGCTTCACAGTTACTGTCGGCAGCAACCGTGGAATCTACCTCAGAGATCCGGCCCAGACAGCGGCACCGTCTGATCATGGGGTTGGCATAGAACCTGTCTTTCCTGAGAATACAGGTAGGAAAGAGCTTCTGTAGGYAGAGGTGGGGGGAAATACAAGTGTCAATTTGAAACAAAAAGCTGKGATAATGAGGAGTGATAGAAGTCTGTACTGTAAAAGGAGTCAGTTAAACCCTAAGTTTCATGGTAAATGAAAGCATGCGACTAAACMGCTTTTCCATCCCAACCTTAGATTTACAACTGTGGGGCTTTTGTGKTTTTGGGGAGTTTTTCTTCATGTTTTTTCTCATTGAAAAAAGAGACCTCTCTTTGCTCTTTAGAAATTTAAAGTGAAGTTCCACTTCCATTTAATATCTAATGATYAATATGTAAGATTCATTAATATGTAAGATTAATATGTAGATACATTAATATGTATCTACATCTAATATGTAAGAGTAATACAKGAATTTATACCGATTTTATTACTAACAGGATAAAAATAACTTGTGCAGATCAAAATAAGGTTTGAATTTTTTTTTCCACAAACCCTTTTGCCCTGCTTTACCTTATTTAATAAAAATTCAATCTCAYTGAGAGCTGGACTTAGTTTGTATTCAAAAAGTGAGCCATGTGAGAGCTTATTACTGTGGCAATTCCYTTCCTAAAAGTGATCATCAAGAAGGTTGTCATGTGACAAAGGGATGAGTTTATTTAGGGGCAGAAAGGGTATGAATTTGGGGCAAGTTAGACTCAGAATAACTTAATTGCTTGACAGCTTGCCTTGCAGTTGGTGCATATTAAATTTGTGGCATATGACACAAAGTAATCATTCACTAGACTTCTGCAGGTAATAAGCAACCTAAAAAGAATTAGGTATTTGCAGYGGATTACTGGCACGTAGTAATTGTAGATTATGTTTACTTATTACCTGTCCTGTATTGTGGTGTCTTCAAGAGGACAGAGTTTGAGAAACTGTAGTAAGAGTTTAAGGGAAGCTGATTGCTCAGTCTATTGAAGCTCTTTTTGAGCTTTTATTGCTTCTCATGTACCTATAAGAAAGTGTTTTTTTTCTCTACTTAATCATGATGTSATGAAATGTCCAAAAATTAAGCTAAGCTTAATTAGGACTGGGAAGCAAGGAAAAACAATTTCAAGGTGTCATTAATCTTTGTAGCAGGAAAAGGCTGCTAATRACTAAAATATTTCCACTGTGTTGGATGCTTTTCTGGATGCTGTGCTTTAATATAATTTTTGGCATAGAAACTAATTTGCAGAATCTGCAAGATTTACTGACTAGATCATCATAGTAATTTTATAATTGACTTTACCGCTTGCTTAGTATGCTTTATAATGTAATTGGGTAATTAGCATGGCCTTCAGAATCAATGTGGTTGCTTTTTATTGCATTTTTCTACATTAGGCAACACTTTATCTATAGAAGGAAGTTCCTACCTGCTTCCAGACTGTGTTGTGGGTAACTGAAGCATTGCTTCCCAGCCTACCTTTGACTTAGTCAGGTTTGACTGTTGCAGGGGAGAGGAATTTCAAAGTTGGGTACCATTCTTACTTTACTGCCTACTGCTGATATTTTGGTTTTGTTAAGTTAAAAGAAGTAATATAGAACATTCTCCTTTGTGCAGACTGTCACTTCCAGGGGACCTAAGGAGTTGATTCCTGTTATATTTTACAAGKTGTATACTTTAATGGCAAATACTGTGTTACAGGGGACATGTGTTAMTGAATTGTTTTTTAAATTTGTTTCCTGACAGAAAACACTGAAAGAATATCTCTCCAGCTTCATTTAGCTTTAACTTCAAATGCATCATGGGTCCAGTGTCCTACTCATTTAGAACTCATGAACCAGTGTCGACACATAAATATTCGTGTGGATCCACGTGGCCTGAGAGAAGGAGTTCATTATACAGAGGTATGGAAGTATTGGGGTTCTAAGTAAGATTGTGTGCTGTTATGTGGTCTCTRTCAACTTCTTATAGAAGTAATTTTTAAGGTCATAAAATCTGTGTGCTGTAAAGACCAGAAAATACTGCWTTTCACTATCCAGACTGAAGCAATAGTTCTGCTATACCATGTTGTATAGCACATGCCTGTAGAACTTTGAGTATCAGTGTTTAAAATATAAAAGCATATGGAAAACACAAGCCAAATAAATAGCCATTGATTAAAGTTTTTTTCYTCTTAGTCTTTGATTATGATTATCAAAGATATCTTAATCTTTTGTTGTGTATCTCAATCCTGTAGTAGTGTTGAGGATAGAGATCTATGGATTTATGAGGTTTTAAATACTTCTCTGTTTTGTGGTGGCTTAAGGGCTGGCTTGGTTTTTGTGGTGTTGCCATGCAGTCTTGTATGGACCAAAGATTTTCCTTTACCTTGAGGAGTTGCTTGGGTACAGTCATGTAACATACTTTCTGGTTTCCCCACCTCTACTCCATCCCATTTTGGAAGGCAGAGGAGAAAAATGTGTGGTGATGATTGTGTACAATAGAAGATTTCACTGACTTTAAGCTTCTGCATTCAAATTTGGGTCAAATGTAGTAAGGAAGCCATTAAATTTCTCATTTTGTCTCCCAGTCATCCTTTCTCAATCTGGCAAAAGAAATCCACCCAGAAATATTTTTCAGCCCCCTCTCTTTTCATCACAAACCCTTATTTTAACACTGAAATGTTTCCATTGCATTGTAGTTGGTCATAATGAAGGCGATACCAGCTTGYTCCTTTAAAGTGCTTGCTTAAGATGTTTAGAATTGCAAGTCTTCTGTGGTCAGAAAATGTCCACCACTGTGGACATTTTAGTGAAGTAAAGTGAGTGGGGTGAGGCACTGGAACAGGTTACCCAGAAAAGTTGTGGATGCCCCATCCCYGGCAGTGTTCAAGGCCAGGTTGGATGGGGCTTTGAGCAGCCTGGTCTGGTGGAAAGGTGTCCCTGCCCAGAGCAGGGGAGTTGGAACTGTATCATTGATAAAGGTCTCTTCCCAATCAAAAATTCTCTGCTTGAACAAATTTTCAGTGATAGTATTTAAAGCTTGACCATGAAGTCATGGTAGATCAAACTGTATTTTTTCAAATATGCTCCTGGGAGAGAAGGATAAAAATATTTTTTATATAGCAATAAAAGTGGCTGAACTAAAATATGTCTTTTTGGAACAAACTCTGAGTTGAAACAAGGCTGAGCTTTTGATATAGGGACTGTCATATGTGGGTTGAAAACTAGAAAGCTTTTGGGGAAGACGAAYGAGTCAAAATGGGAAAAATATTTTTTCCTTATAGTGATGGTTCATGTTTTACTGTTTCTAGGGTGGCARTGGTCAACTGAGCTTTTCTCCTTAGTAATAACTACAAAGATTCAAAATACTCTGCAGCTAGTTTAAGTTGAATGTTGCCTTCTATAGTTGAATTTTGACCAAAGATTTTAAGTGGTTGTGTTTTATTCTGTTAGGTGTGTGGATATGATACAGCAACGCCTAATGCAGGCCCTCTGTTCAGAGTCCCTATCACTGTTGTTATACCGACAAGGTCAGTAAATACAGAACTCAGAGTTCCTGAACTTCCTGCAAACACCTGAAAAGATTCTTATAGCTTACTTATGCAGCTGTGATGTTTTTTTATAGTTTTGGTCATGACAGCAGTGTGTCCTGGTTCATCAGCAGACAGGGGCCTTCTGGCATGTTGACCAAAGTCAGCAATCAAGTACAATCAGTGTACTATTCATATGTGTAGGTCAACTGGGGTTTGGTTTTTCGTTTCTGCTATTTAGAGTTGGTATTGCACCTGTCATTGATTTAAGYATAAGACATAAGTAATGTTGATAAGGAAGGAGAGTATGTTTTTAAATCCATTTGGTGGATGGTCTGCCCTGTGGAGAAAGAAAAAGTAACTGTTCTCTAACTTATTCATTGAATTACTGCTGCTTCCATACTTATCTCACTTCAGTGGCAATTCACTTGGCCAGGAAARGTAGATCCTGTGAAAATGAGGATTCTGTGATAGTTCTGTTTAAGCACTGTAACTTGAGGGAGATGGGGAAGCTGTTTAAGTAGTGTGGTGGAGCTGACATTTTTAATCTTTTGGATACATTGTGCTGTCAGATTCTGTACTAGTAGGWTTAAAA
Source organism: Malurus melanocephalus (assembly GCF_030028575.1). NCBI lineage: Eukaryota > Metazoa > Chordata > Aves > Passeriformes > Maluridae > Malurus > Malurus melanocephalus. The sequence goes on along the minus strand of NW_026623576.1, from coordinate 585,099 downwards.
TAGTTGGTATTGAGGACTAAATATCCTCGTTGTACACATTTTTAGAGTATTTTTACATTTAAAAATACTTCATAAATTGGCTTCACAGCTTGTTTGAGTAATATTTATGTTTTCCTTTTGACATACAGAGTAGATGAAACATCAAGCTATGACCTGACATACACAGATGTTCATTTTAAACCCGGTCAGATCCGAAGGCACTTCATTGATGTTCCACAGGGAGCTACGTGGGCTGGTAGGCAAAATAACTGCATTAACTAAAAAAAAGTTTGAATCTGTCAGACTTGACAGAATTGGTTTTAAATAATTTTGAGTTCTGAAAAGGTACTGAAGGTTTTGGCCCATAGATATGTAAATATTTGTTTGATTTTTAAGCTTTTAGGGGAGTGATTTTGAGTTTTTTCATGGGTTTTGGTATATTAGGATATTGATTCTAAGTCTTAAAGAAACCAGCCAATAAMAATCTGCAGTATTGTGTATACCTAGAGGAATGACCAATGTTTATGGGTAAAGTATTACTGTCTGAGGCTCACCTGGTTTTTAAGATGTATGGATGTAGTGTTGAAAGWAGTCATAACTAAGAAAATGTGGTTTTTGCAATGGGTAAAAAACTAATAGTATTGCAGGAAGGAAAAAAAGGGGAGATTTTTTATTGTCATTCTTTGGGAGATTACTGAACAATAATCTTCAAAACTCTTCCATTTTGACATAAATTCAAGATAAAGCACTYAATTTGGACTTTGGCAGTATTCTATATAGATTATACATCTGTACTATCTGATTAATTTTCACCATTTAATTGAGACATAGTTCTGCTAATCATCCTCTGAATTTAACTGGTTTTCCTTTAATCTGAAAGGGCATTTGAAACTAATTGATATATAAGCATTTTTCACATATGGAGTCACTTGGGGTACTGCATAACGTCTTAAATAACAAATTACTTGTGAAACCTGTGCWTCTCTGGTGAATCCTTGCTTTTCTTCTAAAATTCTTGTGTCTTCAGACTAAACTTAATTTCTTTTTCTTTAATCTAGAAGTGACTGTGTGTTCATGTTCAGCTGATGTGACTGCGAAGTTTGTGCTTCATGCCATTCAGCTAGTGAAACAAAAAGCTTACAGAAGTCATGAGTTCTACAAATTTTCATCCTTACCAGAAAAAGGCTCAGTGACTGAAGCATTTCCTGTCTTAGTAAGTTACCTTAGGGTGGAGTAAACAGAGTAATGTATCAGTGCAGTATAACATAACAATACAGAATTTTTTTCCTAAAGAAAAACGCTAAACCCAAGATGCCGCATGTTTGTTACAGTAGTTAACACATCTGATTTTCAGTTTTGACAAGATCTGTAATATCTTGCTAGTGTTTCTGAGCTATTTAGTAAAATAATACATGTTAATCTCTTCAGTTTGATTGTACTTGTTTATACAAAGCAATTTGTTTCCCCTTTCAAGTAGGAGCTATGACTTGTTGGATAGTTCAGCAAGTTTTACCTTTAGTGGTTAATGTGGTAATCTGGGACATCTTCGTCTTGAAGCCAGGGAGTAACTGCCTGGCTCACATTCATACATACTAGGTACAGCAGTCTTGGCTTGGATAATGCTAGCTAAAGGGTCCAAAACAACCAGGGAATGGGCCAACAGTTCAGGGCTGTGGATAACAGAGCCTCCTCAAGTTTGATCCCTCTTTGCTCAGTTTAGTTGTATAGCTCTAGTGCCCATGAGCAGTTATAATTTCAGTGCAATTCAGTCTCTTACCCTCTGCCAGCTGGGAGACCGTAAGCTATGTTGTTCCCATTGACACATTATGAATTTCATCATCTTATTTAAAAACTGAAACAGGAAAAACCCAGAAAACCCCACCTACCAGACAAAAACAAAACCAACCCAAACCTCTCAAGCTTTATGTCATCTTACTTAGGCAGTGATGAGATCTCTTTTTCTGATACATGTTTCTTAGGGGACACACATTAAACTAATCCATGAACTAACCTGTCTGCCTAGTTTGAAGGATAAGAATGCAAGACAGAACATTTAAAAGCTTAGAGTGTAGAGTATACCCCAGTGCTCCTTGTTTTCAAGCTTTTGYCAGTCATGCTGTTTTGTTGCTGTGTTTTCTGAAGCAAGTGTAATGTCTTACTTAGTATTTTACAAATCTGTACAGTTGGAGTAAATTGCACATAAGATGTCTGTTTTGAGTTGTACTCTGATCTTTTTGTTGGGTTGGGCTGAGGGAGGCTTGGGTCAATAGAAGAGGAAGATGGGAGTTTGAGTCTAACTTTGTGTTTTTGTTACCCAGGCTGGAAAAACCATTGAATTTTGTGTTGCTCGGTGGTGGGCAAGCCTTAGTGATGTTAGCATTAATTACACAATTTCTTTCCACGGTGTACTTTGTGGTGCTCCTCAGCTAAACATGGTAAGTTTTCCAGAGTGCGTATATTGAGTTACTGTGAAATCCTATGTTATCTCAGAAAAAACCAATTTTTCTTCCTTCTTTCCTGTATTTAGAAGGAGTGGAAGTACTTTTGTGAGACTTTCACGTTCTCTTTTAAAAATTACAGGAGTTCAGTCCCAGAGAAATGTCAGTTGCCACTATTTTTATCTTTTTCTGTGCCTTTTCATTATAAACCAGTAATGAAAAAAGAAAGGAAAAAACCCCAAACTGAAACTCGAACCTCAAGACCAGTAAAAAAAAAACATACTAAAAGGGTGAAAATATAAATGTGCTTACAGTGCCAAGTGTTTTATGTAAATAAACTTTAGTGGGACCACAGTTCTTGTACTTCAATATCAGAGTACCATCGCTAAAACAACAGCACTCTCAATACTGTGTTCACAGTAAAATTCCATTAAAATTTATTTTCTGTTCAGTGTTTTATTTAGATGTGGTGATTGGGTTGAGATTTATCATTTAGGGCAGCTGAAGGTATAGTGGGTGGGGCAGTGTTATGATTCCTAATGCTCTGTGATACTAAAGGACTGAAAAAGATGCTTTAAATATTAGTCTTACAATATTTACAGTACTTCTCTTGGTCAGTGTGGTTTGACTTGACTCTGCCTCCCTCAGGGGAGAGCTCTTTGAGAGTTGATACCGGCATGAGGCAGCACCATGCTAATCTGTCTTGGCTCCTGCCTTTTTTCAGCTAAAGGCCAAAGCAGATTATAGTTGTCCCATGGGTGAATTTGGATATATTCATGCTCTAAATGCTGAATAAACTGGGGAAGAAAGAGTGAGGGCAGTGTGGTGAGGTACCCAGTCTTGAACTGGTAGAACAGGAAAAGAAACAGCACAGCAGCTGTGGTGATGTGCACAGCAGCTTCCCCCAGCCCAACAGGATTACACCAAATGAATAATGGAGAGTTAAGAAAGTACAGTTTTTCCCTTCCTTTTCAAGCACCAGTCACTTGCATGAAATACATTTTAGTAGTKCTCATATAGCAGTGTCTTTGTCATGGGATACTGCTAGAAATAACATTTTCAAATTATTTTGCACATCACCAAGTCTATGTATGCAGTATTGTTTCTCTTTTGCAGAGTTAATCTATTCTGTAATAATATTCCTAGGAAACATTATAAAATACCTGTTCTAATATTCTATATTGTATATATTGAATTACGTATTGAAAGGAAATCATCCCAAATGCACAAAAAAATCCAGTCCTACTTGAAGTATAACATACTAGTTCTGTGCAAAGTAATTTATTAGGAAGGGAAAAAAATATATAAATAAAACTTTAGCTCCAGTTGCTAAATTTTGCCGGTCCCAGTATTATCTGCTGTTGTAAAATATAGATGCACTTGTGACACTTTTTAATCATGCAGTATTACTTGTTAAAGTATAAATAATTACAGCTTTTGTTATATTTTTGATAGACATAACCAGGTGGTCCCCATCTGATGTTGTAAGTGCTCAGAAGGTTAATTGTTCTATACTCTTCTTCCAGCATGCTTCAGAAGGCATCGTACGCTTTGATGTTCAGTCCCTGCTGAAATACGAAGATATTGCTCCATGCATAAATCTGAAAAGCTGGGTTCAAACGCTCAGGTAGAGTTTCTGGGGAACTRTTTTGGGAGACTGGGAAAACCCCTCATATGTAGAGTTAAAACCATAACACATTAGCAGTGAAATTCAGGATTACAAAAATATTCCTGTCAAATATTCCAGCTTTGGAAACATCAATTAATTTGTCCGCGTTCTCTTAATGGTGACTTTTTCAATACAAATTACTTTACTTAAGCTAATTTGAAAGAAGAAAATCTTAGAGGTAAAAGGCACTTCAATATCTAAAGAAAGAAGTTGTAGTGTTATGAGATTTATTACATGCTACTGTTTGTTGTTTTGGGGTTTTTTATTTGTTTTAGGGGGGTTTTGTTTGGCTGGTTTTGTTTTGTTTTGTATTTTCTAAGCAACTGCTTGGGATCCTGCCAAATTTTGACCTGGGAAGACTGTCATCAGTCTCTCTTGCTTGATTAAAGGTATTTTGTAGAATCTGGTGCAGATTTTGTTGTGGAAAGCCATGTTTACCTTGTCAGTTTGACACATCTGATTTGAAGGAAAARCTTTGCTGGAGAATTTCTAACCAGTGCAGCAATTATTAAAGTTGGTYACTTCAGAAGGATAAGAAAATGCCATGTGGTTTAAGCAGTACTTTTGTTATGTGGGACAGACAATTTCACTATGCTCAGTAATCCAAATTTTCCATTATTTAGGCCTGTCAGTGGAGACCTTGGTCTCTGTCTGGGGCATTTGGGTACTTACAACTGGAATTGAGGTTGCCAGGGGTTTGCTGTTTAATGARCATATCACCTAATGTTAGATTCAGAAATAATCCATTTGGTGTACTCTACATGAGGAAATAAAACAGTCCCTTAATACAATTTTGCCTCATTCTTGGTTTGGAAAATGGAATGAAATGCTCTTTATTCCTTGTAATATTTAAAGCACTCATCTGACAATAAATCAACTGCAGTTAAGTAAACAATGGAGAAATATTTATGTATTTAAATTAAGGTGTGAATAGTTCTCTTGAATGAACTAATGAGTCATAACAGGAAAAAGTACTGAGTGCATTCTGGCTCTTGTTTGAAGTACTTGGAGACAGGGTGAATGTTAGGGAGACATATCATGTGTGGTGTTACCAGTTCTTAAATCTTCTGYCAGCAGTCTATCTTATGTCTGCCAGACTAGGAAACCTGGGTTAAATGGATATGTGGTCTGACCCAGCACCCATAGCTCATGGGGTGATTAGTCTGTTCTCTTGGCAATGAAAGAGCTGACAGAATCTTAAGAGAGAAATTCTGATCATGTAGTTAAAGGTTGTCTGATTTAATGAATGAAATATAAACCTAAATTATGCCAGACCACCCTGATTCTTTATTTCTGAAGCTCAGATTTTCTTATATCATTATTATTTTGTTTGTATTCTTTGATGTTTGAGGTCTAAAATGTTTGGGTGCTCTGAACAATAGCTTTTCCCAACTGTATCTGAGTTTACATACACTCTGGGTAGTGAACATTCTTCCTTGTTACTACTYAGATTTCTGTAAGGCTTCTGATACATTCTCTTAAGATATAACCCTCCATAATAAGGAATTATCAATWGTTCTTTCTTCTGATTGCTGTGCCATTCATCTTTCAGTTATGAGTGCAAGTGCTGATTTCAGCATGGGTATTAGAAATGTAACCTGATTATTTTTCCTTATACCTTTAATGGCCTTTAATTTTGAGCATTTAGACATGCTTCCTACGCTGGCTTTTTTTTTTTTTTTTGGCAGTGTCTGTAGTATCACTAAACCTTGGTATTGAACTGACATTAATTTTAACTGAGGAATTTTTGCTGCCTGGATAGTTACAATACATGAGATGTTATGGCATGTGCTGAATTCAGTTGTACCTCAGAATATGCTTCTACTTAAACATGACAAATTTTGATAGAGGATACACGTTTCTCAGAAGTGCCTTTTGTTGTTTTATTGTTCTTCAACTGCAGACCAGTGAGTGCAAAAATAAAACCTTTGGGCTCCAGAGATATTTTACCAAATAATCGTCAATTGTATGAGATGATTTTGACCTATAACTTCCACCAGGTAAGGGTTATGGTAATTACTTTTTTTTTTAAGTGATTAATAAATACAGGATGTTTTCTAAAACYGGGTCTGAATTTTCACTAGCTTTCTCTCAGAAAGGAGGTCCAGATTCACACTCTAGACTCTCCACAGTCAAAATTCTGGTTTAGGCCAGTTTGAGCTACTGTTGGTTGGAGCATGCTACAGTTCAGTTATCTTTGTGAATATGTATGTAAGGATTGTACTTGTTTTATTCTGTAGTAGATTAAATGCTTTTACCTTTCTTTTAATAGCCTAAGAGTGGAGAAGTAACTCCAAGCTGTCCTCTTCTTTGTGAATTGTTGTATGAATCTGAATTTGATAGTCAACTTTGGATTATTTTTGACCAGAACAAAAGACAGATGGGTTCAGGAGATGCCTATCCACACCAGGTACAGAGTAATGTATTTATTTTACCCTCTGTTTGCTGCGGACTGTGAAAATGTTCATTCTTTTTCCCTTCCCACACCTCCTTTTAACCCTTAACATCACCTGATGCATAGTTCTAATGTCCCAAGTTGACATGCAAGGTTCAGTGGTGATGTATTTGTATCAAAAAAAGATGGATGCGTGTCCATGAAATAGAACATGATTTTTTTCCTCTCCCRAGGAAGGAGAAAGAGGAGAAGCTGTTAACTTCTGATTCCTTGTGATTTTGCCTRGTGCTTCTCAAGAAATTAATTCAAAATCATGTTGTCTTTGTTTTGGTTTTTTACAAATACCTTAAACTTTTCTATGCAGAGTGGAAAGGATCCATTATTTTACCTGTAGTCTGACTTTTGTGCTGATAGAGCAGAGGCTTCTGTATTCATGAAGGCTGTCCTCTATGCTGTTGGTATCTTCAAATCAGCTTTTTAAATGCTTCAGCTTTGTTTGCTTCCTGTTGCCATCCTTGAAAGGGAGTTCTTTGCTAACACTTGCAGATGCTGTACTCTCTGGGAATCCCTTTCTGCTGTAACAGATTGTGTGTCTGAATCATGGCAAAAGTAGGGAGAAATTTAAGAAAAAAAAAAGAAGACTTATAAAGGAAACATTTTTCATAATTTTTYTGTTTTGTAACTTTTTTTACCAATGTAAAATCGCAGTTGAACGTTATCTAAGTGATGCTAATTTTGATTGTTCATTCTGTAAATGTACGAAAGATAGTTTCAAGATACATGCTTTCAAGTTTATAAATTGCTTTCAGAAATTGCATTGTATAAGCTTCTATTCCTTAACCTGCATTTGTAAGATAATATCTATATAGTCTATAATATAGTATCTAGACATCACCATAGTGCTTTGTTACGTAGACCTAGTGGATTATCATGCTATAAATCTCCGGTTTCGTGCATCATAGGACCATTCTAAAGCAATTCAAAATTATTGTATCTAGGAAGAAATACCAACAGGAAGCATAATTCCGTAACCCAGGACAGGGAAATTCTGGGAGCAGGGTAGTTCTGAATTATTATTCCTTTCTACTTGGGGCTGTCTTCTGTATTGCAGCAGCATCAGAAAGGAGACTTAGCATGCTACTGCTCGAAACAGCCACATTTTAGGTTGATAGAAATGAAAGAATGTTGTCAAAACTAAAAATTTGAGGCTCTGTAAGTGTTTTTTTCTTTGGGTGATTTGGGTTGGGGAGGGATTTTTAGGTTCGTTCTGATTTTTTTATCTGTTTTGGGTTTTTTTAAGAAATGGAGATGATGTGGTCTGCATGTTCCTGAGTACCAAGCTCAGGACAAAGAGTCTGTCAGCTCTTTAAACTGTATCTTGCAGGAATACTGGGTCCCTTGATGTGAAAATTGGTAGGSTGTTTATGACAGGAGATGATGTTCTGTGGTCTAAACTGCAAAGCACCCAAACACAGTAAATTGAAAGTGTATCAAGGGAAACCTGCAGAGGTTTTGAATTGAAATCTTAACAGGAGTTCTGATGATTATTTGAAACGTTAATACTGTGTTAAAATAAGAACAAATTATGTCAGCCTGTTTWGTGGTCTGAAAACTTAAATTTTTTTCAGTCAGTACAAAATGTGTTTTGGCTACTATCATTTCTTGAAAGCACTCTTGATTTCAGGAGATTGGTTTTGCAATCTAGTATAGATTAAATGGTTAGAGCTATATGGATCAAGAATATGACAGTCTTATTTCTGGGGGTTGGGTTTTTTTTTAATGAATGGTGAAATTTTTAAACTTGACATTTARGAGAACTTCTTTCTTTCTTTCAGTATTCTGTGAAACTGGAAAAAGGGGATTACACTATTCGGTTACAAATTCGCCATGAGCAGAACAGTGAGCTGGATCGCATCAAAGACCTGCCATTTATTGTTTCTCACAGGTTGTCTAGTACCTTGAGCTTAGATATTTATGAAAACCATAGTCTTGCTCTCTTAGGGAAGAAGAARTCCAACAGTTTGACATTACCACCAAAACACAGTCAGCCATTCTTTGTTACATCTCTGCCTGATGACAAGTAAGTTATGAAGTTTTCTCATCTGCATCTAAGCAGCTGCCTCTGCACCTCACTAAAATGATGCTTTGATAGTGTCTACTTGGTAATTCCTCGTGTTGCTCTTCCACTGCTTGGCTTCATTATAGTAGTTTCCATTGAACTGYAATGAACCTGGCTTTAACACTGAACTTACTTTCTTTGAACAGAATACCTAAAGGAGCAGGACCAGGATGTTATCTTGCAGGAAGTCTTACTCTGTCTAAAACAGAACTTGGAAAGAAAGCTGTGAGTATATGGAATGGATGATGGGGCTTTTTTTCTGTAATTTTTCTAGCAAGCAAGTGGCATGCCAGGAAGTGCTGTATTATATAGGATTAGTACTTTAAAGAGCATTGGTTTGGTAACATAATACATTTTAGAAGCAGTTGTTTCATTATAAAGTCAGCATAACATCTAAGTAGTTCTATTATTATTTTCACCTTCTAATTTCAAATGCAATTGCATTTTTTTTAATTTTGAGTTTTAATTATTTTCCTCTGAAATCTTTTATTTCTAGAAGCAACTGCTTTTTTGGTGGTGCAGAGCCTTTAAAATTGACCTTATGTAACTTCCTAGCATTATGTAGTTTTTGAATGAAAATATGTGCATATATATAGTGCTATGTGCATGTTGGTTCTGAAGTACTCTTGGTTGCATGCATGCAATTTTCAGCAAAGACACCTGCTTTCTAAACACATCTATGTTACTRTTACCAAGTAGTAGGAATTTTGCTGACTCAGATACATAAACAGATTTTCTTAACTRCTACACGATGTTGTCAACCACTAGTATGACTGTATGCTTCAACAGAATGGTATAAGATCTCTGTGTGTGATGCTAGAAAAAAAGCTGTAGGATCTTACTGCTCATAACATCCTGTGAAAAATGGGTTTTTACTTGTATGRCTCTATAATAATTATCGTTGCATAGTAACCATGTCACTTTTCTGTGTGTCTGGTGCTACAGTGTTTAGAAGATCGCCTTAGCTGTATTTAAACAGATGGAAAGCCTGACACTAAATTTGAATCAAACATGGTGATTGTTAGTACTCAGAGGTAGTAGATATATGTCCATATATCACTGGATGTAGCTGAACAACATGTATAGAACCAGAGTATGTTTTCATGGAAAGTAAGTTTTTGTGAGTAGGTTGGCATGTACCTTTAGATCTCATTGAGCATGAAAGTTCAGTTAATTCAATCTGAATTGGTTGTAGCTAGTACTTCTGGGGCAGGTTGCATGTAAGTGCAGGTGAGRATGTATCAGGAGAATTTATGTATCAGTGAGGAAAAACCCAGTAACTAGGAGCTCTAAAATACCTAATTTAATTTTTCTTTGTGATTGCTGCAAGGTGTGCTTTTATGAAATCCATGATAAATCCATTACATTAGTGTAGTTTAGTTTCCCTAGCTAGAATTATGCACTTCCTTGAACTATTGGTTGCAATTCTTGCYTGTTTTATTTTTAAACTGGACTAAGTGGCTATGTACAGTGGTTTCTGTGATACATACAGCCTGTCAAATTTCATGTGATGGAGAATTCTTAAGATCTTACACAGAGAGAAATTCTAGCTGAGGTGTTTATCATGTCGTAGTCTAAGGCATTATTGTTATTGTCATATTTCAATGGAAAAAGGAAATAGTAAATAGCATATGATACTTTCTGCTGCCTTCAGTGAACCTCAATATTGTTCCAGGAGACAAAAAAGGAGGACTAGGCAGGAAAGTTGTCTCTAAGTCAGTGGGTGGATGCAAGGTAAGGGAAAATGTGTCTAATTTGTCTGTATTTATTATGAAATAGAACAATGCCATTAAACAGTCAAAAATCTAAAATTCTGAGGCTGAATTTCTTTAATTTATTAGTTGAAGCTAAGTGGTTAACAACACTTGCTTATATTGCAGGAGTAATGGATTGTGTATACAATGATGCATTGGTTTATTACTTTAAAAAACCTGAAAGAGCATGCTTTAAGAGCATGTTTGATCATAGATGTGACTCTAGCTGGAAATCTATAGGTTGGAAGTATAACTGTAATTGTACAGAGAAGGTGTCTCCATCCTGTGTGGTGTGTGCATGTTTTCTTACAGTATGTTATTCTAACTCCCAGGGGCAGTCTGCAGCAAAGCGACAAGGAAAATTTAAAAAGGTACTGAATGTTAGTTTTTGAAAAAGATATACTCAAGTCTTTTTGCATATGACTTAAAGAATTTGTCTACCAGTCTTGGTTTTTAATTTGTCTCCTTCATCTACCTGCTTAGACCTGAGTTATTTACTTCAGCACCTTAAGTATGTTTACTGGTAGAATGACAAAAAACTACTGTAACACATAGCTGAGAGGCATGCTGTGAGCATCTGTATACTTCTGCAATAAGTGCTGTAAAAATGCATGTGATGTTAGTGGTCTGCAATTTTTATTGTTATTAAATACTCAGGTATGTTCGGTGTTTGTGGTCAAGATCTTTTGTGGCAAGTATTTCTGCCTATTCTGTCTGCAGRTTGAGAATTGAATATGAACCTAACACTTTCATTTGAATTGAATAATTGAATATCTAACTGTATTCCCAGTCTACTAAACTGAGATTTGGCTTCATTACAGTAATWAAAAACATGCAGTGGGAAGCAGTTTTTTTCTTTAGGTGGGATGGACTTGGTGGAAAAGTCTCTCAGTTCATTATTCTACTCAAACTTGAATGTATCTTGTTATAGGCTGGAGTTTATATAGTCATGTAGCAGTTGTAGTATTCACAGAATGAATTTTGGAGCATGTGTGAGACAGTTTAGATAGGGGTGTGAGTGACTTTTAATATAMGTGTTTCATATTGTGCTTTCTTGTATTTTCACACGTAATACAATAATTTACCAGCAGTCAGAGTGAACCAATTTATTTTAAAAAAATGCAAAAGAATATTTTACTAGACTACCTATATGAGGTTACTGGGTTTTTCTTGTTCTTAAGTTGAAAGGGTATTTACTTTCTGCTGATTTCAAGGTACTTTGTTCTGAAGTGATACGCAGGTTCAGTATTCTTGTTAGAAGTAAGACCTGAGAAACATGAATAACACAGTTTATAGTCATGTTCCGTTCCTTTGTTAATAGTGAGCTGGAAGCTGGACCTGCTGACTTAATCTGGTCTTGATCTAATAACCATGTGGGAATGTGATTAACCTTTCCAAGAAGGATTTTAGTGTGCATTCCTGAGTTTTACTTTCGTATCTGAAGATCATGCGATCACTTTTCGAAAAATAATTTAAAATCCCATGTGAATGGATGGGTTTGTGGTGAATAGGTATAAGATCTTCACTAAATGAATCTCTAATAGGGAAATTAAACTCTAATAATAATGCTATGTGAATAACAAAACCWATTAAACAGATTCTAGAGGTTGCATGTTATAGTTTTTTGGGTTTTGTTTCTTTGGATTTTCGAATAGACATTGCGTTCATATGTGAACAGTAAAACCACCCAAGCCAAAACAAAAACTGTCCTYCTTGTTACTTCCCTCTGTTATTCATCAGTGTACTAGCAGCACATAAGCTAGTGGATTTCTGCAGGGCTCCATACTCAGCCCTGTGCTCTTCAGCATCTTCCTAAAGGACTTGGACACATGACTGGAAGGGATACCAAGCAAGTTCGCAGACAATACTAAATTGGGAGGAGCTGTTGTCATCCTYGAAGGCAGGGAGGTCCTGCAGAGAGACCTTGACAAATGGGGGGTTGGGCAATCACCAACCACATGAAGTTCAACAAGGGAAAGTGCTGGATTCTGGGCCTGGGATGGGGCAACCCTGGATGTGCAAAACGGGGAATGAGGTGCTGGAGAGCAGTGCCATGGGAAGGGACCTGGGAATCCTGGTTGGTGGTCAGTTGAACAGAAGCCAGCAGTGCCCTGGAAGCCAGGAGGGCCAACCCTGTCCTGGGGGGCATCAGGCACAGCATCACCAACCGGGGCAAGGGAGGGGATTGTCCCGCTCTGCTCTGACCTGGGGTGGCCTCTGCTCGAGTGCTGGGGGCAGTTTTGGGTGCCACAATATAAGAAAGATATTAAACCATTAGAGAGTGTCCAAAGGAGGGCAACAAAGATACTGAAGGGCTTTGAGGAGAAGCCGTATCAGGAGTGACTGAGATCACTTCGTCTGTTCCGCCTGGAGGAGAGGAGATTGAARGGAAACCTCATTGCAGTCTGCAGTTTCCTCTTGAGGGAAAGCAGAGCCATAGACACTGATCCCTTCTCTGTGGTGACCTGTGACAGGACYTGAAGTGGTCTGAAGTTGTGTCTGGGGAGATTTAGGTTGGATATTAGAAAAAMGTTCCTCACCCAGAGGGTGGTTGGGCCCTGGAACCAGGCTGCCCAGGGAAGTGGTCACAGCACCAGCATTGACAAAGTTCAGGAAGTGTTCGGACAATGCTCTGGGGTACATGGTGTRACTCTTGGGGATGGTGCTGTGCAGGGCCAGGAATTGGACTTGATTCTTGGGTCCCTTCMAACTCAGCATATTCTGTGAAATAAAACACAGTGTATTTCAGTGCATTGTTCTGTAAGAGTTCCGTTAAGGCACTTTTCTGAGAATGTGACTCAGCATCCTTCCTGGTTTAAAAATTTTTGTATTTACTCTGCCCTAAGTTTACATGCAGATAAGGKGTTTTCTAGCACAGGAAACTTACTTACATATTTCTTTTGTGATGCAGTCAAAAAATACGTAGGTTTTTCATATTTTTCAAAGACAGGTCCAGGCCCTCCTGCAAGATTAGGAGCCCTCTTTGCCACAAGGGCACACGGCTGGCTCAGCCTGTGTGCACCAGGTTGCCACGCTGCTTTCCTGCTGGATGGCCCGCAGTGTGTACTGTGCCTGGATTTATTCTTTTCCTGTTCCTGCACTTCTCTCTGTTGAGCTTCATGAGGCTTCTGTTGAGGCCATTTCTGCAGCCTTTCGAGGTCCCTCTGGATGGCAGCAGACTCCCTGGCATATCAGCCACTCCCAGTTTGGTGTCACTAGGAGCATGCTGAGGGTGCCCTCTCTGCCCCATTGTCCAGGTAATTAATGAAGACATTAAGAGGCTTTAATCTAGAATTGACCCCTGGGGCTCACAATTAGTTACTGGCCTCCAGGTGCATATCACTGATCACCCTCTGGGCCCAGTCATTCAGCAGGTTTCAATCCACCTGACTGCATCCCTGTTTTGCATAAAAGCAGTTTGTGGCTGTGCCAGGAAATAGCAGCCTAGTTTTAGATGGTTAATTCTTTTATCACTGTACAAAAATGTCAAGGGGTTCTCTCCACATAATGAACAGGTGTCTTTGTTTTTGTYTGTAATGCAGTTACAATCTGATTACTTTTTCCTCTTGTCTCCAAGCTTTGTCCAGAACATTGAATGTAAAAGATGTCRKKGACTTTTTCTGTAAGAATAACTTTTTGTTGGTTTGCATAATGCAGCTTTYGAACAGCAATATGTATCAATTAGCCAAGGGATACAAAATTTCTACACCTTTCTCCCTATTCTGCTGTCCTCTTTTCCTATTAAAAGCAAGAAATGCATTTTGCAGATACTGATAAGTACTATTGGAAGTCAAACCTAAAAGGGTGATTTCCTTTGAGTCACCCTAAAAGGGTGATTTCCTTTCCTTGAGACACTATGCTTGTTTAATCATGAGGCCTTCAAAAATAGGATGAAGTACGTGCCTGATACAGTTTTGTGTAAGCTTGGCTATTGACTTCAAAAAGCTTAATTAATTTTCCATTAAATAAGAGTTGCTGTAAAAATAAGCAACACTACACAAATTCTGTGCATCTTAAAGCAGATTCAAATTCCATATGTATATTCATCTGTATGTGCAGATAGGCATTACATATTCAGATGCCTATTAAATAAAAAATGAGACCTGGGATGTGTTCCTAGAAGGAGCTGTTTTCCTGTGGTTAGTTTTGCTGTGAATGCTTTGAAGTACAAATAACAGTAGTTTATATGTGCTTTCCATATAAAGTACTACATATTTAGTCACCAGACAGAAATCTAAATTGAAATCTTGAAGCCAAATTAACTGTTAATTAAGCTCTTAAGAGGTGACTGTTTTGAGGGCACTGTGCTTGTTTATGTGTGCAGTTTGTAGTTCATTTTAAATAAACCCAGTGAGGCTTTTGAGACTGCACATTTTATGCTGGCTGAAGTGCATATCCTGTATGCTTCCCAAGTTCCCAATAATGCATAGTTTTTAGAGAATAATTTGAAAGTTTCCCTTAAGTAATTTTTTTTCAGTGGGTTATATGCTCACTTGCTGTCTTTCTCTGTCTATAGCTYTATATCTTTTTATAGGTATATATAAAATGAAATCCAGTACACTATTCTAGGAATTTGGTTCCTATCAGAGAGAAATTTGAATAAGAAAATATATTGAACTGCTGAATTGTGAAGTGCTGGCTTCTCCTTAGTCTCTAATGATGAATGTTTCAGAAGGGCAATGACAGTGCCATTCTGAGATCTGGTATCTAGGGAATTGCCAAGTGTTATAAATGGTCCTAGTGTTTGCAGATAAAGTAAATAAAGAAGCCTTCAGTCCATCTTAAGGCCTTGTAATAGTTTAGTTAAATGTGAATAGCACCTAAACTATTTATCCCATGAAATATGTGTGAGATCTGTAGAGAAGTGTGCTTCTTACTCTGTAAGCTCTGTAAGAGAGGARGGTGCCTGGGTTTGAAGCTCTTTGTTTTCCTCTTGGTGGTCATAGCTTGTAATGCTTACAGAATCTCTTGAGACCAAAAGTACCTAGGTGAGAGAATGGGGAGATGACATTTTACTGTTGATGGTTTAGCTACATAGGAGTAGTCTCTCAAAATACAAGTGTTCATCAACATGAGATTTTGTTAAATCCAATTATGTTTGGTTTGAAACTGAAACCGGAGTTGTAGAACCTTCTCATAGACAAGGCTTGAGAATGCAGAGGTCATTTAGATATATAACTTCAAATTATGTCACCAAGTGAAATGAAAAGGGCTTTCAAGAAGGAAATCCTCAACTATTGGAAGAATATTACTTAGAAAGGCCAGTTTCTTTCTTAGGAAAATACTAGTTTCAATAGAGGACGTCTTTTAGAAAGCATTGTAAATTTAGATTTTTGTGCTCAACTAGCTTCTTAGACTTTGTAAAATGTTTGGTTTGCTTTAATGAACTCTATTGTTGCTTCGTACTGTTCTGATTACCTTAGTGAACCCCATACATGTTCCTGACCTCTGTATCTTCCTGTGTGTGTACTTACTTCCATGTACCTTCCTGTTTTGTCGTGCTCTGGGCCTGGATCTTGCTGGAGGCTCATTAGGTGTCCTGACTGGTCATGCACTTCTTAGTTGAAATGCATGTGTGCAGGATAGTTCCTGTGAAAGCTACCCTTTAATGCAGATTAGTTTTCTAAACTAGTTTTCAAAAAAAAGTATTTAAATGTCCATGGTGTGGTTCTTTGATTACATATTAAGTAGCTGGAAAAATTGATWTAAGGGACTGTTGAAGTCACTTTTACCAATATTATGTTCAGTAACTCGTAGCAAGATGCYGGTCTGTTTGAACTGTAAGTTCAAATAAAATTTTTCTGCATTATGGTTTTTGAATGTTTCAGAAGTGTAGTGTTGAAKTCCATTATTGCAGTTTGTCACCCTTTTACTTCCTGTTTAAGTAACTTTAACTCCATCTTGTAAACAAGGGTTCATTTTATTACACAGCGCTGACCTGGTTTATGGGAATTATTCCCACAAATGTATTTTGGAATAATTGGTAAGAATAATTAAATTGCCACAGTAATTGAACATGCAACTCAATATTTTGCACCAAGTTRCAACAGACTAGTTGTGTCTAGAGGATTTAAACTTATGTGATCTTCTCTGTGAAATTTCCTATATGTAAAGTAATGGGACGTGCCCTCACTGTTTAGGGAGAGGCTTGTCTAAAGAGTGCAACATTAAAACCARAAAGAACAAAAAGACCTCACGCAGCAGTTTAATGTTGTAGAAGCAATGAATGAAATCTAATGTGACCTTATTTGCAAACTTAAATGTAAATTGTCAGAAAATGGTAATCAGAACATGGACTGAGTTAGAATTTTTCCTTTAAATAGATGTAACTGATTTTCTTATGGTTATTGACTAGTGTAGCATGAACTCAAAACTATAATGATATTTCTATGCTACCATATAGGGTTTAAAAAAATCTTGCTGTTGTGTCTACCTAATTAGAATGCAGATACAGGTGAAACTGGAAAGTCTGCGGCAGCAGACTGGTGATGCATCAGCTAAATCAGTACACACATGGAAGAAATAGCATCTTGGAGGAATGAATTTATATCCTGTGGCATGTTTCATGTATATCCTACTGTGGTGTTATTTTTTTTAGAATTCAGCCGTCTATATTCATTTGTTTATTGCCAGATTTGTAGGATAGATTATCTGTCTTTTTTCCCTTAGCTTTTTTAACCAAGTTATTTGCTTTTTTTATGGAAAAACTTAACAGAAAACTACCTTTCTTATTCCCTAACTAATGCTATGTCAAATTATGTGAGTATAAAACTGTCGAAGTGGCTATGTTTTAGGCTTTTTTTCTTATACCTGGTGTGCTGTTTTAATATTTACATGCTTGCATTGCTCAGAATGAAAACTTAAAGCAGTTCTTGAATTTTTACTGTCTAATGTCTTTGTTCTCAGAACCCTTACTCAGTGCATAAGTAGCTCAGAGTAGTTGCTGGCTGTAATTTAGCTTTTATATGACATCAGAAAAATGTGTACTTTATCCCTCTCAATAYGTGTCTCTTTTCCCACCTCCAGGATGTCCTTACTGTTCACTATCATCTGATACCATCACCATCAAAGAGTAAAAATGGCAGCAAAGAGAAAGAAAAAGAACAGGAAAAAGAAAAAGATGTAAAAGAAGAATTTGCTGAAGCTTTAAGAGACCTAAAAATACAGTGGATGACCAAGTATGTCTGCTACCATTAGTACACAAATTTGAAGCAGCTTGATGTTCACAAACATACTCAGAATCTGTGTTTTCRTGCTATATCCTCCTCTCTTCTAGGCTGGATACCACTGACATGTACAGTGAGTTGAAAGAAGCGTTTCCTAATCATCTTCCTTTGTATGTTGCAAGACTGCATCAGCTGGATTCTGAAAAGGTTATTTAATGCTTCTTAAACTTGATTTGTCTCAATACATYGATATAGCCTAATCAGCTGAATCTTTCTTTGGATGCGTTTGAACTTGAAGTGATTGTACTCAGTATTAAAAAGCAGAAATTTCTAGTTAGAGTGAGAGCTGTCTCCCTTGACTGTGATTTATTTAATCCCACAGCAGAATAAAAGAAAGTAAGCCTAACCAGAGTGTGTTTGCTCATCAAGTTATGCCTTGTTTAGTTAAACACATTTTAAGTTTTCGTACTCTTTTAGTCTGCAACGATTTTGTTGTGAATGGTGGCTACTGAGACAAATGCATGTCCTGTTCTGTTCCTCTACTGGACTGGTAATTTCTCCCAGGAGAATGACTCAGACAACTGAGGACAGTAACTTCCTAATGTGACACAGCTAAATCCAGTTTCTGTCGTTGTCCTCAAAAATGTCCTCCTTCTGTGAACAGAAGAGTTGGCATCTGCTTTTCTTTTACCTTGAAGACAAACACCTTTGTGCATATGCCACTAGCTTGAATATTTTTCTTTTTATTTGTTTCTGAAGTGAATAACTGCTACATTATATAAGACTAGTGATTTGTACTGAAAGGGGATTTTCTTCCTGCAAACCGCATTTTGCATATACCAACCTCATATTTCATATTTTGTTTTCAGTGAAATGGGCTAAATATGCAGGATTTCTTGCACAATTTTCAGGGTTTTTTAAGCAAAATTTGAATGAAGCAGAGAAAAGAACATGCTGAATTATCAAATGTTATTTCTGCATAGTTTTTCAATCACCCTAAAGTTAGTAGAATCACCAGTGAAGTAGTGTGATTTCATGGTGCTGACCATCTTTTTTTATTTTTCTCTAGGAACGGATGAAAAGACTTGATGAAATAGTTGAAGCGGCAAATACAGTAATCTCTCATATTGATCAAACAGCATTAGCAGTATATTTTGCCATGAAGACTGATCCCAGGCCTGATGCAACTACTATAAAAAAGTACCTACCCAGTAAATAATTTTCCTGCATCCTATTTCTGTAGTCTATGTACTTTGTCTCTGCATATAAGAAATTGAATTACTGTAACATTTTTGTTAACTTGTATTATTTTTGTGGCACAGGTAATTTCAAATATGAGTACACAATTATTGTGTTGTCTTATTAACTCCAGAATGCAAGAACACTGAAGCTTCCAATTTTTTATTTATTAAATAAAATAAAAAAGGGTGCTTTCAGGATTTAAATAAATCAGAAGAATGGGGTGTTAAGTTGTATCAAGCTTAATCTAAGATCAGATGGACCACTGGAGTACCAGAAGAACTATCTATTTCGAATGCTACCTGCCTTTTATTTATATTTTGCAACCTTTCAGATCTGTATTTGAAGACAAAATTGACTTCAGCCTAAGAAGTAACCACTTGCAAAAGATTGCATTCGTGAAAAGCATAATAATCATGCTTCCTAGTATTTTTGAGACCCATTRTTCTTTAGTTTTAGATTGTTCCCCTGAATTGTCAGTGTATATATCCTTAGGAAGACAGAATTTTGAAGGTGACACCTTAGTCTGGAGAGTAAATGATGGATTTTGCTGTTTGTAGCATGGTGCTGTTTTAGTAACAGAGCAGCAGATCTGAAGATTAGGCYTTTAAAATGGGAGATCCATCTTTGCTGATTATCTATAAAATATCAGTTTTTAATTGTAAAGCTAGGCTGTCTGTTCTAGCTATCCTGCATTCAGATTTGTATGTAATTTTAGGATTGCTGATATAAAAGCAAAGCCTTGACATAATAAACTTCATTCTAAACATTTCTTGGTAAGTGATCCATTAGATCATGTGGTTTGAGTATAACTTCTGAAATTGAACACCGAATTCAATGGTGCTTTAAATGGATGTGATTCCTTTGAAGTCAGCAGAATTGTATCTGCTTATGTTAGTGGTGGATTCAACTCAGTCTGTTTGTAATGCCAGGAACTATAAAGCTGTATTTCTGGATACTGGCTTACTTTTAGAATACTGAGTTGCCCTTGCCTTAAGTCATCTAAGGCATCTCATACGTAGAAGAATGATTGAATGTCTTTAATGCTTAGTGGGTCTTTAGGTAATCTTTTATGATTAGTTTAATTTATAGTAAATAGCCTTGCTTTAAAGTTATCTTTGTACTTATTTTCATTTTGTGTGTGCTAACTACTGTAAACTTTGTTTTTTGCTTAAACTGMATTAGTACTGTTTCTGTTCTTAATATTTTTCATACTGTTTGTTTTCCCTAGTGAAATGGAAAAACAGAAGAGTACTTTAGTGGATGCCCTTTGTCGAAAGGGAAGTGCTCTGGCTGACCAACTTCTTCATCTGCAGACCCAAGAAGGGGCTGCTTCCAGTGATGCAGAAGGCAAAGATGAGGATCATGAGAGCTGCTCGGAAGCTTTGACAGAGACATTCTGGGAAACAACAAAATGGACTGATCTTTTTGACAGCAAGGTAAGAGACCAGAGCAGATTTTCTTTTATTTGCATGTTGGATTTTCTGATGTTTTCTCCTGGAATTTTGCCCTCCCTTTGTGTGCATAACCTCGTACATTCCTCCCTTCTACTTTTCCATGATGTCCCTCTGTGTTGTGCTTCCTTTATGAATTTTTTTCAAGGAGATTTTGCCAAGCCTGTCAAATCCATGGTAAGCCCATCTCTGCGCAAGTGGATGTTGAGGTTTAGGGGAAGGGTATAAGACAGTACCAGGTTTCCGCAAAAAAAAAAGCTGTTTCCTTTACTGAATTACTTCTTCCAGTACTTTCCAGGGAATATTTTTGATTAATCTCTGCACTGTTGTAGCTGTACAAGCGGAAGTGTGCAGCATCCCTGCCCTGTTCAGTCCTGCATGCAGTAGCCTCTTCCACACTATAAGAGAAGTTTTGTGTTTGGATGTCAGTAATGTGTGTAGAGGTAAAGGAATAAACCCTTAGAAATAATTACATATTTATTAGCACACACTTCCCTGGCATTTTGGAGTTCCTGAAGTTCCTAGGAGTTAAATTTTTTTCTTCTTCATTCAAGACAGCAATTCCAGAAGGAAGAAAAAATCCATTGTAGGTGATTAGTTTCATAGTTTTTGAATTAGAGAGGTTATGACTTCGTATTTTTAACTAGTGAGCTATTGATGTWAATTAGTTTCTGTACTTAACTGTGACCTGTGGCTGTATTTTAGTGGAAGAGGGAGTGACCAGGGTGTTTGTTGATACTTAAGTAAAATTACCAAAGCACTTCAGATATTTACAAAAGAAAAGCTTTGAAAATAGAAAAAAAAAWTAAAACCTTTAACTTCCTTGACAGTAGATAAACTCCCTGTAAGAACTTGTGCTTTAGTTGGAGGCCTGATCAACRAGGTTGGTGGTGCTTAGCCTCACTTTAATGTATATGTCCTTGTACACATACATCTTTTCAGCATATCTCTTCTAATCATTAACTGAATATAATATCATGTGGTAGCAGATTTTGTGCTTCAATCATATTGTTCAGCACATGATTTTCTTGCTCTCTGTTTGTAAATGCAATACTTTGTTCCAGTATAGCAGCCCCTGGTTTAGTTCTGTCTCCTGGTTTTTATTTTTTAAAGCTGATGGGAATAATTTCAATGGAATAATGCCAATGTAGGTGTTTTGTTGGGAGTTTTGGTCTTTGGCTTTTATTTCAAGACAGATAGCATTGTTGAGCTGTGCGCTTGGGGCCTGGAGTAAGTAACTCTGATTTGAATTCTACAGATTARGAATTGAACCTCTCTCTTTGACTGACTTAACCATGGATTTGTCAAAGTGCATATTCAGGTTTTGCTCTGAAAATTGATTCTTCTGTATTTTTAAATTGATACTAGAAGACAAACAAAAGTTCTTTAGATTTTTCTCGCATTTCATATGGAAATAATTTTAATCCTGTTTACGTAGTATGTATTTGTCTTCTTTCCTATTTTTTGTGAGTTTTACTACTCAAATTGAAGTCTAAACTGATTCACTGTCACAAGACCTACCAAGCTACTTGTTCATTCCCCCATGTTGTAATAAGGAAGAGAATTGGAAGAGTAAAAGTGAGAACCTTCACTGTGCAAAAATGAGTAGGTTCAGTAGGTAAAGCAAAAATTGTGCACACAAGCAAAACAAAATGAGGAATTAATTCACCTCTTCCCATGGGCCAGCAGGTGTTCAGCCATCTCCAGAAAAGTCGGGTTTCATCATACACARCCATGACTTGGGAAGACAAGCTCCAAATCTCCCCTTTCTTCTTCTTCCCCAGTTGGGGGTCAGTTGTGGTTAACTGTTCTGGCTGTATCCACTCCCAATTCCTTGTGCGTGCCTTCTCGCTGGTGGAGTGGGGTGAGAGGCAGAAAAGTCCTGGACTCTGCAGGCACTGCTGAGCAACAGCTGGAACATCCCTGAGTTATCAGTACTGTTTGCAGCACAAATCAAAAACASAGCCCCATACCAGCTACTGTGAAGAGAATTAATGAACCCAGCCTAAAGCAGCACAGAAGTAAGAGGTTTGAAAGTGGGAGTAGTCAAGTCAGATAGGGAGATAGAGCTTATGTGAATGTCCTTCAAAGGAGAGTTCTCAGGACAGCCAGCTTATTCTAAAGTAGTGTGTTGGGAATGAAAATGTGGAGCTCTTCTTTTATGTAGACGTGCCTGTGTGATACTGGCATACAAAAGATGGAACATCTGGGTGAGAAAGGAAGGAAATCGAGCATATGCATACTGCACTGATCATTCAAGTATATATAGATGTATATGTATGACTTAAGTTAGAAGCATTGCTGTAAGTATTTTTAGTTCTAAGCTTCCTATAAATCACAGTTCATCCAGCTGTCAGTAAATTTTTGAAAACCGAGAGGACTATGTTTTCTTTTGTTTTTAAAGATGAATCAGGAGCATCACCACTTTGCTGTGTGCTTCTGCTCACCCTCTAGTRAATCAAGTACCGTCTCCTCTGTTTCATCTCTCCTGTGCAGATGTAGCACCTGGGCCTCACAGGGCATTTGGTAGTTCCTTTGAATTGCCTGTTTGTCATTGAAGTGTCCTGCTTGTCGCCATATTGTAGCAAGTATGTAGGGAAGTAACTTTACTTTTGATAGTAAGTGCATTTGTTCACACTTTCAGCTATTGTCTGAAGGTTCATTTTAAATTAAACAGGAAAGAAAATATTTATGTACCCATATACGCAAAAACATTTCAAATAAAGTTCAGTTAAGGCAGCTTTATATAGCATTTGATTGATTATGCTAACATGTATACGATAGCACTTCAGTTCTTTTTCMTAGAACGTGGCTTTAAATTTTATAGGCCAAAACCCTCAGTTTTAATCAAAGCTGCTGCAGGAGAATAGTAGAATATTGTGTATTTGTTATTTGGAATGACCAATCTGTAGAATTTCATGCCCCTCAACCTTTGTTAGCTGTGGGGTAAAAGCAAAGAGTCTCATTTAAAAATAAGTTTAAAAACAAGTAAAAGGCCCGTACCYTTCCATCTTATCCTTTAAACATCTTTAGTCTACATTGTTTTTCCTTACACTGTTTGAATTGTCGTATACAGCTGTCTATTCCAGCTGATTTTATTCAGTCACTGCCAAAAATGTGTTGCTGGATATTTGATTCCCCCAAGTCCCCTCCCTCTTGAAAATAAGATAAGTCAATTTTTTTATATTAACTTAATTTTTATTTGTARTAGGGCATTAATTGAGTAGAGAAAAATAAACTAATGTAGCTAAGAAAGCTTAGTTTGTTACCATAGATGTATATGTACCTGAAAAAGCTCATTTCTTGGGAATTGTRAACATTACAACCTCAGTGTTCATAAAATTAGCTGGAGTATGTTTCTACAGAATATATTGTTTAACCTAGTATTTTAACYATTTGTAAATGTACGTATATATTAATCAACTCTTTAAATGATTAATTAATTGATTATACAAGTCTCTTTTCATAAGTTAACAGCATTAGGATACTAGGAAAGTTCAATTAGGTGTTTTAGTATTGCTGGATTCAAACATGCCTTTTTTTTTAAGAGTGTTTTCTGGCTTTTAGGTACTTGAGCCCCACAAATGTCTTGGGAGAGATCATTTCAGCATCTTACTGTCCTAAATATGCATCTTTATGACCATGGCAAGTTAGGCAGCTAATTAGGTGGATGTCCAAGCCCCAGCCCTTGGGTCTGGGTCCTAGCACACACTGTATTCCAGGCCATTAGTCTGAGGAGTAAAGTACAGTTTCTGGGCCATATTTCTTGATATGCAAAAGCTGGCCTTCATTATATTATATTTTTTGTTACATTATGTAACTATGAAATAATATCAAATACTTTGAATTTATTACTATTCTTTCATCTAACAGTTTGCTTTTGGATRCTACATATAGATTTATTTGATGGTATTATACATTAAGATAGCAGCTGTTTTCCCTGTTATATCTTAATTGCACTGCAGTTTACATTGTCCTTACATATACCAAATAATCCTAATCTTTACTTCTGTGGTCTTGTAAAGCTTGTAGTACTTATTAACTATAAGGCTTGATTTGACCAATATGTGTACAAGTTTTAAAAGTACTATTTCTTACCTAGCATCTTTTGTTTGTAAACAAATTCTGATTTTAAAGCATTGTTCATAACTTCTAGAGCGCTAATGAATTTTTAGGAGTTTTGCTGAACTTGTATACAGTTGATTGGTTTCTTTATTTTTTTTTGAACACTAAGACAGAAATTATTGTCTTTTGTCAAGAGCTCTTGGAGCATGGTTTTCAACCTTTTCGTTCAGCAGAGAAACTTTTTCTCATTTAGAAATACCCAAACTTCTGTTTAGCCGGAGCAAGGGTGTTTCGTAAAATGCTTTGTTTTCTTGCCACAAAAACTCTAGGAAGCCCTGTTACGAAAGAAATGCTGTCAAGTGGCTTTCCTCCTGCCTTTATCACTGATGTTCAATAACCATTCAAAACTTACAGGGTCAGGTAAGAGCTTTCTTCATAGAGCAGTGACATTATTTCTGGTTAGCCTCC
>NW_026623576.1:445227-560267 GCF_030028575.1 Malurus melanocephalus | reverse complement strand
TTTTTTTTTTTTTTAAGTTTAGTTTAGCCAGCTAGGTCTGCTAATGGATCCACTGAGCAGTTACTCAGAAATGTTTCCATTGTAATGTATTTTGCTTTAGGAAGATATCCAAAATAATTGGATGCAGCATGCAGAGTATTTTTCCAATAGCAATATTTGGAAAATCGTTCATGTGAATGGTGCTGTATGCTCATTGTTGCATATGTGTGTGTTGTAAACTACAAAGCTTAAGTGAATACTTTTACACAGCAAAATAAGTACTTGAAGACAGAAGAATGAGCAAATCTTGAGTATTTGGCATAGTATCTTGGAGCTGCAAAATTACACCTTGACTTGCTTGATAATTAAGTTTATTTCTTTTTTGTCTTTTAACTATTTATTGATCCTGCAAAGACTTGTGCATGTGATTAACATTAAATGGAAGTGTTCAGGCTGCTAAAACTAGACAGCTTCTTCACTCCTTGGAAAATTCAGATCTTTGGTTCCTTAATGTTTACATTCTTAAGAAATATTTAACTTCTTTACTGCAATGCAAAATACATATTTCTGAACATTCTTGAAGGGTATTTCTTAGCTTTTTGTAATGGGATATTTTAAGGGGGAAATCTTGAACCTTTATTGTAGAGTCAGAGCAAAGGAAAAAGGTTGTAACAAATGAGGGGAAACAAATAGCAAGCTCTAATAAAAGATTTCATAAACACTACCAACAACAGGCACACCACCATATTCACCAGCTTTTCTGCTAYGTCACTCTTCAGTAGAAAATAAAAAACTGCTTACTATGGGTGTTCCAAAGGGAATATATGAAAGTGTCTTGATTTCTCTAATTCTTAGTGCTGCAACTGGTGAAATGGTTTGAACCAGCTTGCAACACTCTGAACACTGTCAATGTTCAGGTGTAAAAAACTTGATTTATTCTACATTGACTCTTAGGTAGATACACTCATTTGCTCATGTGAGCTACTGCATTGGTAAGGACTGTAAGCTGGCTCTTCAGAAATAATGTTATCAAGAAGGATCTTTTTCATAATCTCTTAATAAATTACCAATAGTGAGGAGCTGACCTAAAACCTGAGGCTTGTCTTCATGCTTACCTGTCTTCATTGCTTGTTTATAATTATGTGCATTTCTCTGTCTGTGTCTGTATATATCATTYACTGTGTACATTCATATTTGTTTCTGCAGTAAGTTTGTGCCTACCTAAGAATTAAAGTTCTCAATTGGGTCCTTGCTTCCCTGGGTCAAAAATATACCTGTCTGGTTCGTGATTCATTAATTATCTTTTTGATATGCCATACAGTTGCCTGTAGAGAATGAAAATCCAAAGAAGCTAGAAATGTGACATTTGTGTTACATAAGAAGTTCTGAAATCAAATATGTTTCTGAAGTCAGAAATAGTCTCTAGAAAGTTCGTGTTTATGACTACTAGAGTGAAACATCTGTTATACTGTGAAGAGAAAGCTCTCTTGTGTAAATGTTATAGTTTGTTCGAATCACTTCTGCTGCTGAACAGAATTTCGTATTACTTGTTATGCCTTGCAACATGCAAAAATAYCTAATTTGTTTTCGGGTTTTTTATTTGCATTGTAGGTTTTGACTTTTGCCTATAAGCATGCATTGGTAAATAAAATGTATGGAAGAGGTCTCAAGTTTGCCACAAAACTTGCAGAAGAAAAGCCAACAAAGGACAACTTTAAAAACTGCATTCAGGTAAGAAGTGTTTGGTCAAGTAATGGGGCTGTGTTCATGCTTCATAAGCTTTCAGGAGTAATATATAAGTCTTCKGGGATTTTTTTTTGTTTGTTTTACTATTCTCATTTTAGGAAGCACTCAATGTAACATTTTATCTTTATCCAGGCTTTATAGCTTGGCTTTCATTTTAAGTAACAATTTTTTTTCTGGCTTTTTCTAGAATACCTAATTTGTGAGTAACAGTCTTTTTTAGCGGATTTGCTTTCTGGAACTTACTTTGGAGCATAAAGGAAGTAGAGTCAATTTAGTCAAAGATATTGGTGTAAAAATCCCCTTATGTCACTGTTTAACCACTGTTATTTTTTACTAATATTGATCATARTTGCTGCTGGCAGAATTTAGTGGTGAATTAATGGCAATTCCTAGGACTAAATTTTTGTGAAAGAATGTAGATCATATAGAATGGGAAGGAGGGGTCCACCTTTCYAAGGAGTTCAAAGCTCATCAGATCTCCAGTCTCTTATCTTTCTGATGATAGACATTTTAGTTAGATGTTGATATCAGGGCAGTGTTTAGGTTTAGATTTTAAAAGGAGTAAGACTTAATTTTGTCTGCTTTTTTTTTCTTCAGCTAATGAAGTTGCTTGGATGGACTCACTGTGCAACTTTCACTGAAAATTGGCTTCCTGTCATGTATCCACCTGATTATTGTGTATTCTAGAAAATCCACAGTTGTAAAATTAATATGGTTTTATATGGGACAGGATAGGAAAAGATAAGTTTGACCTTTTATTCGAACGCATGTTTTCATTACTGAATGCTGATTATTAAATTGTGTGTATTTATCAGTTAAGGCACCTGGGTACAGCTTAATACCTGTTAACCTGACTCCTGTCATCAGGGAGTTTCCTTATTGTGCATCCCATTGCTGGCAATGGATGTGCCAGAACTGCCAAGATCAAGGATTTGGAATTAGTTTGGAAAGAATTACTGCATGCATGTTAGGTTCTGAACTGTTACTTTTAACTGCAAACCTGTACAAGTTCTGTATTTTTTACAGTAAACTGAATTTTAACATGTTTGATCTTAATTTCAATTGTATGAAGGCCTTAAAGCTACTTTGATGGTAGCTAAAATCTTACTTATTAGATGACAATAATGGACACCTGTATTGTTTGCAAGAGTTTACATTTAATTTTTTTAAGAAAAATTCAACCTCTCAAACTGTTACAATGTTTCTCGGAATTGCTGATGCATAGGTGCTCTTGTAAATCTTTATTTTGGAGTGATTTCAGGCAAACTCAAAAATCCCGGGGAAGCTGAGTATCAGAACAGGCTGATACATGTATAAAAGTGCCAGACAGTCACATCTTGATCAGATATTGTAAAGCTATACATAGATGTTTATTAATGTTAAAAATATAAAACGCAGCAGAATAAATGTGCAAAGTTGAAGATCAAAAAACCACCATGTTCACTCTGATACTTTAAAAGATTTTTATAATGAATAAAAGTACTGAAGCTAAAAATTGTATTGGTTTTTGGGTGAGTACATAAACAAAACTTGATGAAAGAAAGCACCTTACAAACAACAGAAGTTCAGTGCAACCCAGAAGATCAATGATTTTGTTAAAACCTTACTAACTATTGCTATGAACATTGTTCTTCAGTGGAGGGGAATTGGYCAGTTGGAACAGGTCATATGTATCAACCAGAGACAAATATCCATAGCTTTTGCCTTGCTGGTTTTTTCATACTTGCAATGCAAAACTTAGATGCAACTGCAACTTTACAAGCATAAACGCACAGAAGGTGCAACCTAATTCTGGGAAGCATCCAAACTGTGAGGTGCTGCCACAAGTCAAGATCAATAATGATTTTCTATTTAATTCTCTCTTACTGTGGCTTTAAGCAGCTTGACATTTGATTCTGGAAATTCTGCTAGAATGGTTGTGTTAAATATATTAGAAACTTTTTCCAAAAATTCATAGTCTGTACTGAATCTGAATTTATTTGCCCATAATAATACTGTTCCTGGCTTACAAAAGTACACCATTGTTGCTAGCAGGGGGTCCAGAGCTGCATGATGGTACACGACATCAGTTGCCAGTATGAAATCATAATGGTAAGTTGACACAGGAAAGTCTTCATTGAGGCCTTCTCCCCATACCAGTTTTCTCACTTCAGGTTTGTGCATATTCAAGTTCTGTGTATTTCTTGAAATATTATAGGAGAGATTTTCAAGAACTTCAGGCAAATCAGTTGCTGTAACGTGAGCTCCTAAAGAAAACATGAGTTTGTTTCAATTCACAGAGTCATTAATGTTGGAAGAGACCTTCAAGATCATCTGTCCAACCACAAGCCCAGCACCACCATAAACACCCCTAAACATATCCCCAAGTCCCACATCCAGACACCTCCTGAATGCTTCCAGAGACAGTGACTCTGCCACCTCCCTGGTCAGGAGGGAGCCTAACCACCCCTTCCATAAAAAAAAAAAAAAAAAAAAATCTAATATGAAATCTGGACTCCCCTGGCACAACTTGAGGCTATTTCCTTTTGTCCTTTCACTTGAGACAGGACAGAATTCATAGGTACGTAGCTGAACATGTATAAAGCCTTATCTACATAACTTGTCCAGCCTCCCCCTCACCAGAAACTAGGGTAGTTACTTGGTTAACAAAACAGTATTTTACAATAATTTTCATTTAAAAAAAAAAAGTAACAAAGTTTACTTCAACTGTTGTTTCATTGCCTTCAAGTGGTAATGGCAGAGCTTAAATCACCTTTCTCTAGAAATCCAGAAGGAAATACAAATTCACCAACCTAAGATACAGGCCACAATGGAAAGCAAGCCTGTTCCAGCACCAATTTCCAAAACCTTTTTGTCTTTGAGGTTGAATTGTTCTTGATTTGATTCCAGATATTGAGATAAAGCCAGTGCCTAAAATGGTTAACACATATCCATAAGAGGTTAACAGCTAAGTTGCACAAAAATTCATTAGATGTTTTTATACAAGGGTGTTGTTTTTCTTTTAGTACAAGAAACACTGAGGAGTGTAACATAAAAATGTAATAGGGAAGAATTGCAATGTCCTGTTTTTTTATATAAAAAATTAAAGCCTTTTAGTTTAACGTTTATGTAATATGGATTTGCTACACACTTCTATGTGAGTCTTCTGACAGCTCAAGACAGAATCACAGAATAAGCTGAGTTGGAAGGGATCCACAAGGATAGGCAGTGTTAAGATGTGAACCATACAGTCAGAACAGCAGGGTTTAACAATAGGTAGAAAGTAATGTTCTGGTTTATTAATCATAACTKTTATGCTTTACTGTCACTATGATAAAGTAAATTCAGGCTTCAGCAGAGATTTTTGGATAACCTTTTTTTTGTTTAGCAAATTTTTTTTAGCAAACAAGATATTAAAAATTTGTTATTTACAAACTCAACACTTGGTCACTGATAAGAGTATAAACTTTGAAAAAAAACAAAACAGCACTGTATGGAAATATTATCAGGCCTTTTTAAAGATCTTTTAAAGGTCAGAATATAAATGGGCTGTTTATAAACAACATAAACTGATGCCAAAGAAACTGTCTTCCCCCTTTTGATTCTCTTTTTTACAGTTGTATTACTGTTTTGATTTTTGTGCTTTTGATAATGCAACACTGTCTACCTGCTCTGGGTAAGCTGACAGCTAATGAATCACCAGTCCAATTTGTGCAACCTCTCGATTTTCTTGGAGAGTTTTACCATCTGCATTCTGACACTTGATTGAAGTGYGAATTGATGATCTGACATTTCAAAATGAGATACTGTTTCACCCACCCATATGCTCTCTGTTTCTATTGTTTTGAAATTGTCTGCCATTTTTTGTGAGCTTTTTAAATAAATGTGGATCTGAAAAATTTCGAAATCCTAATTTTCATGTCTTTACCAGATGACCCTATCTTCCCTCAAAGCCAATTTTCCTAGTCTGCATAAAATTCTGTTTTTAAAAGAGTAGAAGAAGCAGAGACTGAAGAACTGTTTACAACTATGTTTCTYCATGCTGTAATGAAATAGTTTCAGCCTATTCTTTAATAGAAGCATATGTAACCATTATAACCCCCTTTGTTTATTTAATCTCTCACAAGTTTCTTTTTCAGCCTCACTTTTGTACTGCTGATTGTTTACTTCCCAGCAGTGCCTGATTGGAAGCATGAAGCTGAATGTTTTCTCCTGAGTTCCCTTACTGAATTTTTTTCCAATCCCTACATCTAAYGTACAAATGCTTTAATGCTGTAGTCCTTGTGGCATGAACTGGCAAATTACCGTAAGGCAGAGCTTTCTACTGAAGGACTTCATTGAGCATATAGAAACCTCCTTTGTCAGAAGTGTCATTCAAGAAAGCTTCCTTAATTCTTGTGTGCTGCTGTCCTGGTTCGCTCTCACATCACATCAGCTTTCTGCATGKGGTCTCGTGTACTTACCCCCGGCCAAACCACGGCTCCAAAGTGTTCTATGGACTCCTGAATGACGATCTGGTGGCCAACATACGTATAATGCTCCTTATCAAAGTAGTGTGAAACTCTGGGGACCCAGTTCTGCAGTATTTTAAGAATTACTGGTGAACCTGTGAGAGAAAAGTTGACTTTTTGTGGGTTTATGGGCAACTTGTTAAAGGGTAAGAAGTATTTTACAAAAGCAGTCTGGGGGCACATGGACTAGAAGAGCTCTCAGGATATTGGCTTTGAATCATAGAATTGTTAAGGCTGGGGAAGTTCTCTAATATCATGAAATCCACTCAGTAAGCAACCCATCACTAAAACACGTCCCCAAATGCCACCCCACACATCATTTGAACRCTTCTGTGGATGGTGATTGCACCACCTCYATGAGCAGCCAATTCCMATGCCTGACCACCCTTTCAGTGAAGACTAGTTGCTGTTAAAACCATAGTCTGGCTGGCCAGGGAGTGAAAGGAGCAATGGTCATTTCCTGCCATTCCTAGTGTTCACATGAGCAATTTAGAGATAGAAGTGAGCCTTTTAGGAAAAGCTACCAATTCAAATATAAAACTCTGTTAATAACAGCTAGAAGACTTTTGGGAGCAAGTTAGCTTGCATTTTGGTGTTTGTGCTGTAGATTTTGTTTGGATGGGCACCAGCTCTAGAACAACAGGCTTCTTTCTACGTAAGGATTTAAGATTCATATGTTACATTGAAGAAAATTAACTCTTTTTAGTGGTTGTTTTTAAGCATCCTTCCAYAGAAGAAGGGTTGTAAGATGCTTTTTATATTGACATACACAGTGTGCTTCAGCAAGTCAGTGCTACAGTTGTCCTAGGGTGTCTCACCATAGCAAGGAGGCTTGTGAGTGAGGTTTTTCAGGACATCTGTGCTGAACTGTTCCATCTGATCTCACTGAAAATTAGGATGTTCTGAATGACTGAATTTTCACTGGAAGCCTGTTGGTAGGATATGTGTGGAATGAACTGCKAGGGAAAATTCTCCTCTGGCTTGCAGGGGTTTTGATGCCTGCCTGGAATCCTTGGTAGCTGTTGGAGCAGTTYAGCCTGTTGAAATTTGTAATACCACTGCTAAAACAGTGCCAGCCAAATTAAGGCATATTATAACCCTATCTCTGATTGTAATCAAGAAATAAGATATCTAAGTAACACCCAGCAATCATTTTAAATATGGATCTTAATTATGGGGATAGGGGTTGGGTTTTTTGTGGATTTGATCTGGTAATAAATTCAAATATAAGGCAAAATAATGGAGGAAATTGGTATCAAAGGAAAGGTGATGTGATGACATCTACAATTTGAAGACTGACAAAGATCAAAATATGATATGCTAGCATGCCATAGCAATTTCACTATTTTAAATTGGATTAAACCTGCATCRGATTCTGCATGCTTGGAGTTGCAAGTGCAGTTTTCAGAGTCATAGTGCTCTTCACAGGTTTCTTCTTCCTTGGATTGGCAGTCCATTGTTCTTTGAATTTTGTTGGGGAATGGTGGCTGCTGTGCAGAGATCATTGCAAAAGAGCTGAAATGGAAAGGGTAATAGAGTGTTACAAAATCTTGCATTCTCTCCTCATATGAGATATGCCCAGGAAAAGACAGTAGTTTGGGTGGCCTTTGGTGGCCTTTTGGGGTTCTTTTTTCACTTGTGGATTGAAGGGGCAAGATGAGATGTGACATCCCCGCTCARCTGGGTGGTATGAGCAGTTTCTGGGAACGTAGTAATGCTGTCAGAATTTTTATTCTCTCATTTATCATTTTTATTATTGTGTTTATCATTTATGCAGAATCTTAGCATTATGTCGCTGAATTGATAGAACTAGTCAGTCTGAAAATTGAACAATTGTTATTAGTTGAAGCAGTAGCTGAGAAAGAACTTTTAATAATCTGTGACGTTTTATCTGTGTAATTAAAAAAAAAAAAAAAACACTTGGGACTTGTGATTCCAGAGATAAAACTATTTCATTTGCTGCGATCAGCACTCTTGATTTTGTTTCCTTGCACAGAGTTGCCTTCTSTACCCTGTCTTTTCCTGCAGAACAGCTAACTCAGTTACTCTGAAATGCAGTGAACTTCAGAGTATGCAGATRGCAGTGAGGAAATCATTGTAGTGAGAAGATTRAATCCATAAGGCTTTTTGRATMMMTWMGTTWKKWATGAMTGMMTSYWYMKYMRGCRGSMMSMAMCMWAMSWAAGAACTGATTGATAACAGCTGACATCAATAAAAGCAGGAACAGTACTTGATCTAGATGTGCCTGGGGAGAAAGAGGTCAGTGAAACTTTTGCTTGATTAGAATTTTCTTCAGTGAAGCACCTGTGTACATGCATATATCTGTGAGTTTGTGGAGATAGATACAGATATATACACACAAGCATCTACATGTAAAGAGCAAAAGGTTCATAACTTGYTCTGGCCAGAGGCTKTGCAAGTTCACCCTTCCCAYRTAACATGATGGCTGGAGTAAGTTGTGTTTTTATGCATGATAATTACATTTATCCATTCTGCTCATTCTTGAGACTGCATATTTGCTCTCTCCAGCCACAGGCACTGCAGACGAAGCATTGTATCATTTGTTTGGTTTGCATCGTACTGCAGGAGGCTCTTCTAGATATCCTGACTGGAAGGGGTGAATCTTTGGCACTGGCCAAAGAGGTTAAGCAATGCCTACAGGTAGTTTTTTAAGGAGCAGTGTGACTTATATGAATGGTTTAATTTACACATGATTGCACACCATKGCAGTTCTACTGAAACCTGATATATTCCTTATTGCTGCTCTGTTTATTCACAAGGACAAGAAGGATTTATGTTCTAATTCTTCTGACGCTGCATTTTCTCAGTCTTGGCAGTAATTTTGTACTGTTACAGAAAAGAGTGCTTTAAAGTGCTGTAAATGGATTTCTGCAGATTTTTTTTTTTTCTGGCTAAGAACAAGATTTGGCTAGGAACAAGAGCTGGCTGTAGAATTTTTGTGTGTTACCTGAGGTATGATGATGGTAGGTAAGAGACTGAACTTAATGCTACATTCCTTGACATGAGTGAGTGCATCCATGGTCACATGCCACATGTGACAGTGTGTCTCCTTCCAACAGCAATG
Organism: Malurus melanocephalus; assembly: GCF_030028575.1. NCBI lineage: Eukaryota > Metazoa > Chordata > Aves > Passeriformes > Maluridae > Malurus > Malurus melanocephalus. The sequence continues at coordinate 550,967 of NW_026623576.1, read as the reverse complement.
GTTTCTCATCTAATCAAAAGTAGGCTTCTGCATTTGAGCAATGTCTCCTTTTCATGCCTTAAGCTAGAATAAAATCTGCTCATGTTTTAGTGTTTTAGGAAATCGCTGTGAAAAATGTTTTCAGACTTGTGCAATTGGGAAGGTGCATAATGAAAAGWGAAGAATCTGTCAGAACTGGTGAGGGCTACAGCCAGGAAACACTGGGCTGAAGACACAGTCTTCTGAACATTTTATGTTGAAGTATGCAGAGCACTACATTCTCATTTTTGGGGGGTTTGGGGTGAGTTTGTTAGTTTGTTTTGGTGGGGGTTTTTGTAAGGCCCTTGTAGCTTCACATTTGTGCTTTTTAAGTGGGAAAGCTAATCCTGAAATTAAAAAGCAGGAAAAAACTTTACCTTGTCCAGCACTCGTTAAACAAGCCTTCTGGTTTTATTAGAGAAAACTGTTAATTTGTCAATTTGGATAGAAAGTGATTCCTCTGTAYTTTTTTCTTGCTTAAACAAGTTCTTACTGCAACAGGCCAAAATTTCAGCTGTCTGTGGGTGGCAGTGAATTCCAGAAATACCTTGAAACCATGTTTAATAAATACAAATTTGTTGGTCAGCTATTAAGTACCTTCAGCAAATAAAATTGTATCTCTGTTCCTGTTGTATATGTATATACTATTAATCACTCATTCAGACTGAGCTGTAATTCACTTAGACATGTTACATTTTTGAATTAAAAATTGTTATGCTTCCCCTCACTTTGTCCTTTGAGTTCCCCTAAAATGGGAGTCTGCTTAAATATTTATAAAGAAGCTTTGCTGGTTTTGCTAAATCCCTTAAAATGATCAGGAGCCCTGAAAACCACACCAGTGGTTGCCCAACTGCCCATCAATTGCCTGAGCTCTTAGGTGATGATTTGGGGGGATAAACACTATGCMCTCGGTGTTTGTGTGTCACCTGACACACTGGGCTCTGGTTTATGGCTGGAGCTTCTAGATACTGTAATAATGTCTTGTAGGAGTGTAGATTTCAATAAACAGAAGTTTGTAAGTGTGTATGTATGTATACATRTACACATTCATTCTACTGCCATAATTATTCAATTACATATTTCATAGGAGTTAAAAGTAAGGCGCTTTTTTAGCTGCAAACTACAGGACAGTTTTAGTCTTATAAATTCAAGAATTCGAGTGTATTAATCTCTTGGCCTTAATGAGGCACTGYTTTATTTTATCACTTTAAATCAGAAACTGTACCTGAAGACTGCAGGCACAAGTGAATATTGAGAAGCTGTTTGCATTATTACATTCTCTATGTGTAATGTATTCTAGTTACTGCTGTTCTCCTAGAATTACAAAAAAAAATACATTTCTCGTTGTTTTGACATTTTTCCAATCCATATTTTACTGAAAATTATATATCTCTAAAAGAATTTTGGTTTGATAATGTTGCAAGTAAAATCTATTCGCTTAGAAAGTGTTGGCTATTTCTGAATGTGAGCAGCCAGATTTTTCACCAAATTGGTCCTGTTGGGAAATAATTATCTAAAATCTTTCAAAGTTTTTAAACCAGTATTGARTTCCTTAATAGTCTTAAGATGTTGTGAACAAAATCTAGAAAATCACATTTTGATGTATTCAGAACCTAAGGAAGAAAAGAATAATTCACAAAACTAAATCTATTTGACAATATTACCTAAAATTAACAAGGTAATTAAACACTTAGGGGCAAATAGCAAGATGATGATAAGCCTTAAGATAACGGTTTATCCCCTATAAGAATAAACTTTGTGCCTCTTAAACTGCTGAAATGATTGCTCAGAGTGAGCTTTTCATATCCAGCTATGTGTCCAAAAAAATGTAGGTTAGTGGGCTGTGCTGTGTCACTGGGTCTCCATCTGTAAACACAACTCAGCTGAAATGTGTTTCATCTCAGCACAAAGTAGCACTCCATAATCTGGGTTRGTTTGAAATATTTGGACAAAAGCCAATTTCTTTTGCCCACATGCAAAATGCAATTGCTGTCTGTTCTTTGCAAAATCAGGCTTAACCATATGCTTTTACATTAACATCTGTTTCTTAGAGCTCATGCAATTTTCTCATGTTAACCATGCACTAAATTTAAAGAAAATCCCCGACAATATAAATGCTAGGAAATAAAGGAAATGTCAGTGGTAGGAACATCATTACAGTAAATCTATGTATTTGAATCTACACAGTAAATGCACCCAAACACTGCAAACCAGCAGTGACCGTCACTCCACACGAAATGGAAAGCTGGATTCAGCTGGCTCACAGAGCTGAGCTGAAATACAAGAATTCAAAGGCATTTCTGTTGTTAGTTAGGGAACACAAAGGCACATCAGATGAGGTTAGCTGGGCAGCTGTGTAGGTACCTGGTGTGACAGAGGGCACGGGAAGTTTCCTGTGGGTGGATGCACGCTCCAGAGGTTTTTTATACAGGCGTGCACCTGAGAAGAATAACTTTCCTCTCCAGCCAGTCAGATTGCAGGTTATTTAGAGTAACATTACCAGGCAGTGCTCGAAGAACTTACCATGTTACACTTAAGTCTTTCACATGTGCAGTACAAAATCAAAACTCTCTTAGACTTTGAAGTCCCAAGCATACAGACCGTTCTTRTCTCCTCCAAACTCTTGTTCTGTTTTTGCAGAAGACGAATTCCCTGCATTCGCCTTACGTCAGCGGAGCTGAATCAAGCAAGCAACTTACTGTGGGCAAACTAGCACATAAATAATGAGTGTGGCCACTTGGCAGCAGCCCAAGCGCAGGGAAAAGTTCATAAAGCTCCCACTGCCAGGAAAAGGTCAAGTCTTCCTTGCCCTCCTGAGCTTCTGGCTGGGGGAACTCTGAATATCCTCTCCGCCCTGAGTCACAGACAGTATGGGGAAGTAACAGTCCTAAGGAAAACATAACTTGCTCATTGTTTTTAGTGCAGGTCATAACCACAGGAAGTATTGTATCCATTTCATCCAGGATGAAAAACAAAATCATTAAAATCCCACTTTCATCAGAAGATCTTCCAGATGATTGCTTTAAAACGGATGTCACGGATTTGGAAGGTGAACCAGATGTGTATTCCTCACACATTTCAAGAACTGGAGAGGTTTATATGTGTTGTTTCCTTTGCTGCCCTTCTGCCCTCCCTTGTCCTTCTTGGCAAAGATTCTGCCAAAAGAAATTCAATTCCATTAGAGGACAGGAAAATGTAAAAGCAAGTTTGAAAGTCATAAAGCTAGAAAATAACCCCTGGCTAATTAATGAACAGCTGAAAGCTGCTGATAGAAATGGGTGAGGCAGAGGGAATGTGGATTTTTTTAATACAATTTATAGTCATTTGCATTTTGGGGTGAACAGCTTTTGAATTCAGGTAATGCTCTCCTGAAGAGTGGCAAAGTTAAAAAAATGAACCTTTTGTGTCATGGCAGCTGTTCCATGCATGGGCTGCTGCATATCTCTAGGAGTCACACCAAGGACAGGAAACACTTGGCTCCTCATTCAAATGCTCACCAGCTTATCTCCTCTGAAATTTGACAATTAAAAGATACTTTTTAATTTATACTTGGGAACTAATATTATGATGTTAACTGTATTAAGCTGATGTCGTAAGCATTGYGTTCCACAGACCTGCCTGACTTTACAAGTAGTGCAAGGGAGTGGTACTGAGGTTGGTCAGTAGCTGTTATTGGGAATGCAGATACGCTGCTGTTGGAATGACAGCCATGGCTTTTTTTAAGATGTGGTCTTTTTAGCAGGCATATTCCCCCTGTCAAATTTATTGTATTTRTCACCAGGGCTGAATGTAGCTCAGACTGGTGCTGCTGTTGAAGTTCTTTCCTAAGCTTTGGAATGGGACTGATACTGGACATAAACAGTTTATTTGTTAAATKGAATCAGAGGAATTGGCTTACTCTGTGTTGTGTCTCGTAGCAAGGGGATGCCATGTGTAGGGAGCGCGCTACAGCTTAATTGTGAATCAGGCAGGCACAGCTTCATTTATTGCTTATAACTCATTGAGGAATCAGACTGATACTCTGAAATGTAGCTTTTGTTGACATAATTTCTAGAAATACTTCTGGTTCTACACTCAATCTCTAAGTATTTCTTGTTTAACATTGAAAATTGAGTGGTAGCCCATGGAATTAAAACTTCTCCATACTTCTGTGAATGGGCAGACTGAGAGCAACATAGCGCCTCAGTTCTATGTGTAAAAGTTATTAATTTTCAGTTATTAATTCAATGTCCAATTCTACAAAGCTGTGCATTATTTGGTTGGCTTTTCTGTTTCTCTAAACACTCGTGAGTTTTGCCATCTAGACCATTGGTGGAAGACAAAATGCAACAGGCTGCCAAATGTGATGAAGTAAAGCAAACTTCAAATATATTCAGAGTGTGTGTATTTTATTGTGAATTGTATATCTTGGATAGGTCTGGGGGAGGTGTTAAGTCTGGTAATGTGAAACCCAATTGGTAGTGTGGGTCTTTTTGCCACTTAGTGGCAAATTATCAGGAAAGCTGGGAAGAGTATTTTTCCTGGCTGTGTCACTGAACTCTTCAGTGGCAATCTCTTCAGTGTATAGGCAAAGCAAAACTGTATTCATATTACTGGATTATAGATTAGAGTGTTTCARTTTTAAAACAAATGTATTAATTCCTCTGCTGTTAATAGTAGAAATTACAGCATTAAAATGGTGTGAAATTGTTACAACTTTAAAAGACTGTGATAAACAGGAATGAAAATATGATGGTCCTCTAACCCATCAGGAAYGAGAAGCATGCCAGATTTATGCCAAAAGATGGCAGAGTTAAACCAGAAAAGTTAAATCATATTCTTGTCAAATGAATTGATAACCACAGGTAACCAGGACCAGAGGATAATTACTCAGAACAGAACTCTGCAGTAATATTACAACTCCAGACCAAAGTGTGGTGCCTGCATCTGAAAGCAGGCATCTGAAATACCCAAGCACAGGAAATTGTACAAATGTGAGGTGTATTTCCAAGAGGGTCTTGGAGGAATATAGGGAACAACGGGGCAAGTCTGACATCTGTGCTCGTTAACTGAGAGGAACAGCAGTGCTGGCGATAAATAAGAGGTATAGTAAAGAAGGTTTTGTGTGTTATTTGACAGTGTCTACAAACATGTCATGAATGGTCCGCCAGTTTACAGCGCATGTGGTTTTCCACATGCTTTTCAYAGGTCACTCACTAAAGATCCTTACAGAAATGGAGTTTTGTTGGGGTAAGGAGTTTTATCTTTTGTTTTAATAATTCAACAGCAAGGAGGTAATAAATGGTCAGGTTTGCAACAACCCAGGAGGACCTGTGCTTCTGAGTGTATTCCTAAAAGCTAGAGGAAAATAGCGTGGTGACAATAATGTAGAATTATTCAAGATGGTGAAAAGAAAAATAAGCTGCAGAGTTCCAAAAGAATCGCTGACATTTTATGAGAGGTGACAATGTGATAAATGAAATTCAGTGMTGACAAGTACCACATAATACAGTCTCTAACTCAGTACCACCTAGGAAGGAGATCTTAATGGCACCAGAGACAGTTATATACCACAGCTGTATAGCTGCAAAACCACATCACTAATCAAAAACACAAAGGGATTGTTTCATTTTTATAAGGAAATGGAAAAACCCAACCAACCAATAACCAACCGGAAAAGAACAGTGAAAAAGGAACATTGTTTTTGCCACTATAATGACTCAGAGATTGTCTCACATTTTCAGAGTGTGCCTCAAGTCTTTGATTCAAACATTCAGAGTCTTGGAGCTCCGGCAGGATTTGCTGGAGGACCTGGGTGACCAGGTGARTGACTGATGAAAAATGGCGGGCTCACAATTCTAAAGCAGGTTGTCCTCATTGCTGGAGACATCCGTCAGCAGCCAGCTAAACGTCTACAGMATGGTCTTGGCATGATCTGCTGAAGTATCAACAACTGCAAGGTGAATTTGTTCCAGGTTGGCATCCCTGACAGAGAAACAGCAGTGAAATATCTCACATGAATGAAGGGATGTTCCTCTAGGCAGATGCTACAGCTGACAGCTCAGCTGAAGTGACTTTACACCAATTTAGGCAGCATGGGAAACAGACAGGAGAAGCTGAAAGGCACTGTGCTGCTGGAAATCTATGGCCTAGYTGCCACTACTGGAACCTGGTGGGATGAATCCCATGACTGGAGTGCAACTGTCAATGGCTACAGACTGTTTGCAAGGAACAGGGGAGAAAGGAGAGCTGGAGGGGCTGCCCTGCACATCAAGAGCTGGATTGAGTACATTGAGTTGTCTCTGAAGAGCAGACGTGAGCAGGTCTGGGAAAGCCTGGGATAAGAACCAGAGACCAAGCAGCATAAAAACTGTGTTTGGTGCCTACAGGTCCCAGATCAAGGGCTTGGACCTAGATGATCTTTGGSTGCCTTCCAACCCAAATCATTCTGTGATTCTAAGGAATCCTTTGAAATTGTGCTCACACATAGGGAATCWTCATACTCAGGAGTACGGAAGAGTGTAGAAATGGTTAGTCAAGATTTTTTGGTGGTCTGAGTGGGACCTCCCTTCACTTTTCTTTAAGTGAAGACAACTGTAGTATTATTTCAGCACACATTCTAATACCAGAATTAACAGATTRGGGGTTTCTTTTAAACTAGTAATTTCTTTATTAATTTTTTGCCGAGCTTCTCCAAGTGTCTGTTACCATAGCAAAGACCATTTAGATGCTACACTACATAATTTGCATGAAGAAATTGGCTAAAGTGGTACAGCTGCACGCGGAAGGCAGGGAAGGAATAGAGAGGCTCAACCTCTGGATGTGAAAAGTGCATTTTGACTGCTTGAAGTCATGGGCAAATCAGATCCTTTGCCCTTGTTTGCACATCTTGACATCAGAGGCAATAGAACTTATCCCTGGATTTTTTTTACACTGAATAATTCCTGTTTAATTATAAAGTCACATTCTTCAGCTTCCCTCAGCAATGAGTTTCCGGAACATATTCAAGTCTTCTGTAGTTAGTTTTTCAAAATCTGAAGCTGTTAGCCTTCAAGGGTTTGTTTTAGATTGAATTTCATCATTAATCTCAGCTCTTCTGTTTTAAATAGGGACAGTTTTTTCCCTTGGTGTCACGTCTTTTTCATCTTCTTATTCATGCCACCTTTTTGGAGAGCCACTGCTCCCTGCAAAAAGAAATCACTAAAGCTGAGTTCTCTCAAAGCTTGGGAAGAATTTCAGCTCTTCGCCGAGGAACTCCCTGCCTTGCCTTGGGGTGTTGTCTTACCTCCTGTGGTCCCTCTACCATTTCTCAACCGGTTGTTTAGAGAAGGACTCAATGCCATCTGCTATTTTTTCCTAATGGCAAGGAAAGAGATCTTGAACTAGTTCCATGTGGCTTTTTATAGACCTGAGGTTATGATGGTCTTAATATGCTGAACTGGAAGTTTTACAGCCGGGGCTGCCATTACTTGGTCTGTTTGTGGCTGGTTACTATATACAAATGAGAAGTCAACTTAAGCTGGCTGTGTCAAGAATGAACACCCCACTCTCAGGGCTAGAGGCTTTGGTTTACTGCAGTTACCACCATTAACACTGGCAGAACTGTAATTTAACAGCTTACTTTTTTGATTTTGTTGTGCTGCTTGATTTTTTGTTTTGTTGGGTTTTGGGAGGGTTTTTTTTTTTTTTTTTTGTGGGATATATAATTATCCCCTGTTGTGATAATATTTGCCAAGCAATGAATTCTTCACATTCTTATTCAGGTTAAGCTGTTGAAGCCACGGAGAGTTTTGTCATGGCAAGGGTTGATTAAATGGCTGAATAACAAGAACGCAGGTTCTAATTAATGGTATCCCATTGAAGAGTCTCCTTGCTTCTCTTCCACTTGTGAAAAATGTGGTGTTTCTCTCAAAGAAAAATAAAAGTGTATTTAAAGTAATTTCAARTGAATGACTAATGAGTAGCTCAAGCAATATTACAATGAGGCAATTTGTTTTGTAACAGGAATAAGTACTCAGAAACCCGTCTTTGCAGACTAATACTAGAAGTATTAAAAAGAGAGTTAGATGGAAGAATTTCTATTGACTTAGAATCCTGGAGTCATTGAGGCTGGAAAAGACCTCTAAGATCGAGTCCAGCTGTTAACCCAGCACTGCCAAGCCCACCATTTCCTCCTGTGATTTTCAACAAACCTGGACTTGTATGACCTTCACTATAAAAATGAAGAACTCCAATACAAACTCTGTTTCCTTAACTATTGTTGCAAATAAAAAAATCTAATGCAAATCAAAGAAGCGCTGTTCCTGAATTAGTCCTCAGACTCTTGATGACATTTTTGAGACCATAGTGGAAATGTCAGATGGCTAGCATAAGGCAAATTTTTATGTCACTGGAGTAAGTGGGTTTTTTCGCCTTGGATGGCAAAAAATATATTTTTTCATATTTTTTCTCAAGTTTAAGAGAGCTCTTGTAAATTTGGCATTGTGCTTTTTGGTTTGGTTTTTTTTTTTTCCCTGCCTCTCCTCTTTTCCATTTAAAGAATGAATCTGGATGTGAAAGGGATAGATTTGAAGCTTCCAGTTTCACTCGGATTTCATCAACATCTCTATGCTGGAGTGTGCCATATGTCTGAAAGCTCAGCAGGTTTGTCCAAGCAAGAACTGCAGAATTTAATCCTGAGTCACTAATATTATTTATTTTTTAAAAATCTAATGAGCTCTAATGTCTACCATCACTTTTTTTAACTGCTAGCTGGAGCTATAAATGGGCTATAAATTCAGTACAGCCTTATCTGCTGTATCTCGCTGTGCACCTGCTTCACAGGCAAACCTGTGCTGTTCATCTCTTAGCTAGGAACAGGATGCTGATTTGGCTCCATGGAAGTTTAAAAGGATTGCAGTCTGGTTATTTCAGACATCTGTCAGAAGTGGTCATTAAGCCCTTCCTAGCTCACTAAAGAGGGAGCTGCTGGCAATGTACCCATCATGATTTCTTTAGGACATCAAAATTAGTTCCTGGTTTTASTCTGCAGAAGCACAAATTAGAGACATAAATCAAAGTCCGACTGTTTGAAGGGAGATATTTGGCTTTTGATTTTATGTGAGGGACAGATGAATCTTGGTTTATTTCCTCAGCTTTGCCTACTTTATCAGTGTGTTTTGTGGAGGTGAGAGGCCACAAGTCCCAGGAACTCAGTGCCAGGGAGGAAGTCAGCCTTGGCAAACCTTTTGTTGTGSCACTGCCTCCATAGTCATGCAGCGTGCCTGTAGTATGTTAGGAATGGCCCAGAAAAAGCCAGATAACGTAAGAATTACGTTATCTGGAAAGTACCAGTAATACTTAAAGCTATGAAAGATTTGCCTGGCAGCTTTTGTAAGGCTATTCAGAAAAGATATTTTGGGATGGTATTACATCAAGGTTAACACGTTTCCCTGCCAGCACCACCAAAAAGATGRGGGGCTATTTCATGCATTTCAARCCAGTGATGKACTCCACAAATATATTGTTGGCCTYCTCCCCTCCYAGGATATGGKTCCAGACCTCCACTTTCAAGCCAATTGGTCCAAACCACAATTTCTTTAAAAGCTATGTAAGGACTGCAACTGCAGCATTGCAGCACAGACAGAAGCTCAGAGGAGGGGTAGCCTTGCAACGTAGGAAATTATCCCCAAGTAAGATGTATACCATGAGTAACAACACTGTGCTACAGAGCACAGCCTAATCCATTTCTACAGCCATAGCAATCCTGGACAATTGCATCTGCTTTTACAAACCTGGTTTTATGTCCCTTGCTCATCCTCTCCTCAGTCCCAGAGCTCCAGCCTTCCTGCCTGCAAGCTTGCTGTTGCTGGCAGGTGCTCTGCCTTTCTGCTCCTGTGTTCTGGGGTGGCAGGGAGTGATGCTCACAGCTATCTGAATATTTGTGACCTGCCCTGGTGTCACTGCTCTGTGTGAAGCCTCTCTGCAGGGAAATTATTACTCATGTATCTCCACAAAATCTCCAYAACAATCATGCCATTGTGTGGATGYTTTTATGTTGTTTCTCTTTCTGGTCAACACTGAAGTGCACTGCTAAGATGGCAAGGAACTCTCTGCAGCTGTTTCAAATGGAAATAGCTATTGTGGATATTATACAGTAAATGCTTTCCTAGGCAGTTATCCATGCATRAGCTATGAAATGGAATTTGAAGAATAACAGTCTTACTTTGGTTGTTAATTATCGCTTCTGCAATGCAGCTCTTCTAAAGAACATTAATGGCAGTGCCATGAACAGTAAAGCTCCTCTGCTGCTGTTGTGGCTCYCCCTGCATGTGTTTTGGGAGGCAGTGAGCAGCCTGGGGTGCCTGCCCATTTCTGACTGATGTCATTCTGTCCCAGCTGTTGGTCCTTCTGCCATGCACTCAGAGATCTCTATTGCAAAGGCACTTGTCACAGAGTTTTTCAGTCCTTGCTGACCACATTCTGCAATATCACACAGGCACTGGGGAGGATGTGAGAGCATAGTACTGTGCTCAAATAACAAGTTTAACCAAACCCTTTTAAGTTTGGATGTCATCTTTGCTCTTCTGTATCATTCATATTCTTGTGTCATTGTGACAATGGAAACCTTGCATCACCTTTGCAGGGAGGTTTCATTTAACCCCACCACTCCTCCCCTGGCATGAAACAGCAACATGGCATTACAGATTTATTGGAAGGGAGTTTGTTATCCCTAAACTTGATCACAGAGGGAAAACAAGAGATGGGAACTACGTGAATTGCTGTCTCACAATTGAAAGACATGCTCATCAGCAGGAGTAAGGAGACAATTCTGTATGTTTATCCAGTGAATTTCTTTGCAAAGTCAGCAAAGAAACCATAAACAATTAAATACATCAAGACCTTCACTGTCTCCTCCTTAGCCTGGGATTTATTCCCATTAATTTCTTTAGTTTAGTSCCTCTTGCCACAGCTCCACTACAGGTCAAGATTTCTCTTGGTATCCCCATCCTTTCATTGCTGTGCTCAGAGGCTCATGTTTGTTCTCACCCAAAGAGACTGTCAGACAAAGCCTGTGCACTCCAAGCATGAATTTTATCAGAACTATTCAGACTCTCAGTACACACCATGCCCCTCTGCAAAGTCTATGCTGATGCCAAAAAAATAATTTCAAACCACTGGATATAGAACTAAAATCTCTCCTGAGGACAAGGCCGGCAGAAAAAAATATAGTAACCTAGCAGCGTGGCTCTAATTAATAAAAAAGTGCTRGGGAATCTCTGAGGGTGCTGTTAGTGTCAGAGGGCACAGCTTGTAATGTTTGGACAGAATCAACAGGTCAGAAAACTGTAGGATGAAAAACAGGAATCTCAGCATCAGCCTTCAATATACTCTTTGAGCTGGAAAACAGAACACAGCACAAAATAAGCACAGAGTAAATCAGTGCTGCCCATGTGAGCCAGCGGTGAACCCACAGCAGGCACAACAAAAGTGAATAATTTGGCTCTCCCATTCCAGAGACATCAGAGTGTTCCTGGCAATGGCATGCTGACAGCATTCTCCCACCCTTCCTAAGGACATGGATGGCTTAAAAGCAGATGCCTAAAGCCCTCTGAGACATCTCAGCWCATCTGCAATAATTGCACAGCTTTGATAGAGAAGACACAGCACTGCTGGGGACCTTCACCCTCCTGCAGCAGCAGCCAGAAGTCCAGGTGGAGTACCAGAGATTGTTCTAGACACCCATATTTAGGCCCTGTAATAATGCTGAGAGAAGAGATTTGATATCAGGAAAGAGCACCTAAATTCAGGCATCAATGTGGGAGTTCACTTTACTCCAGCCCATAGAAATATGTTGTGTATAACTGATGAAYCTAGAAATATTAATCTCTCCAAAACCAGGATTCAATGGTCTGAAAGAAAGTGTCTAATGCTATTTTAGGTGTTGTGGAGTATCCCAGTTGGCATCCAGTTGCTCCATGAAAAAGCATGGGCTTTCTCTGTCTTGCATCATGTTTACCAGCCCCATGWAGATGTCTCATCTGCCCCTGGAGTGTCAAATGACAGAAGGGCCAGTGTTAAAGGAATCGAAGCCCATCTGTGCGGGGCATTTGATCCATCCTCCAGGCTGAATCATCAAACTGATCTCTCTGATTAAAGAGTGCATCAAACTGATCTCTCTGATTAAAGAAGGAGCCAAAAAACTAAAGATTTTAAGATAAGATATAAGCCTGACTCCCAAAATAAAGCTATCACACCAGAAAAAAATAGCAAGATTTGGGAACTGAAAGCTCCTTTTAACCCACAACTAGATGATTATGGGTGCAACTGTCTCTATTCCATCTTTCTCTTATCCCCCCGAAATGGCAATCCAGCTTACAAGGTGATGATTATTTTTAAGTCAGTTTTTCACAGTCCCTCTTCTAACTGTGCCCCTGCTGTGAAAGAGGCTTGAGAACTCCCTATCACTTAGARAAGAATGCCATGAAAGTGTTCAACTAGGGACTTAGAAGCAAAGTATGACATGAGGCAAGAAGCTTCAAATTAGGTCTTCCCCTTGCAAGGTGAAAGGTGGGAAAGTGTCTCTTTGGAAAATTCACCAGRTCTTGTGCTCAGACAAAAACATTTGGATTTGACTAATTGCAACTATGTCCAGCATCTGATGAGATGGAAATTTTACCATGGAATCAGAACTACTGGGGAGATTTAGCCAGAGACAAAAAGCAGCTTAAGGTAGGACATTCTGGATGTAGCTGCCCAAGGGGCTTACAATTGCCATTTGTGATCTAGACTTTTTTTCTGTCTATGTCAACTCCTGAGAGAAACCGGTAAAATGGGATGGAAATATGTCTTSTAATCAGTAACTTGAAAAGCATTCTCCTCCCAACAGGAAAACATTCTCTTTCTCCAAGTCTTCTCTTCTTGGAGGTGATATCTAAGTAGAGAGGTTCAACAGCTACCAAAAAATCTGAATAATTAGGATTTATTTTCATTTTGGCTACTAGCTAGTAGCTGTACTTGTCATCCATTTAATAGTCTAACCATCATGTACTGCAATTTCCTAGAAATTTCAGAAAATTGGGTTGCAATTGCTTGTGGAAGGCAGAAGAAACGACTGAACTGTTCCTGGCAGACATTTATGGAACCTGCTTTTCAAGACCAGCCAAGAGGTGCAGTTTTCATTTTACTGAGGTCTCTGAGGAGCAGAGGGTCGCAGGTGCTGGGTGCAAGAGYGAAAGCAGGTTTGCACAGTTCGGTTTTGTGCAGCCTCTGGTTGATGCTCCAAGTTAGAAGATTGCAYAGCTGTAGCACAAACATTAGGGACACTCTAAATCCCACTTAGCCCAATAAGATTAAATTGAAAAACATATGCAAGCACACTGCTGAATGACAACCACAAATGTGTTTGAGCATGTGGCATTACTTGACACCTTTTTGTATCCTTGGTGCCTCTCTAGACTGAGACTTACATGGCAWGAAGTTGCTCCAACCCCTTATGAGCCAACAAGTTCCACAGTTGAGTGCCCTCTGAGCTTCTTAGCTTCTTAAACTGTGCTTCTTAGCAAGATTAAAGGGCAAATGCTGATTTAAAGAGAAAAAAATAGCATAGGTAGACAGACACCCTTCTCCCATCCCCATGACATTTCAAAACATTTGTAAACTGCAAGGTGTGAGTGTGTGACTCACTTGGTGGGCACAGATMTTGCAGCCATCTATGCTGAAGGAGGACCACATGGAAGAGAACTGCTTTGGYATGTTGTTTTTTCCAAACTATATCACTATGAAGACCGGACAAGAATGTACTTACTCCTCAAAACTGGAACGAGAGCCTGCAAACAGAGCTATATCCAGCAAAGTTTTATAGACTCAGAATTATCTCCAGCATCTGTGCAGGAAACATGAGAAAGGACATTCATGCAGTGATTTAAGATGTTGCTAATGAGGATAAGGTTGCTTCTACCAACTCTTGTCAGCTTCCCCATGCACATTCAAACTATTCCATCATTTTTAGTCCTTCTCATGAACACCAAACTGCTATGGGCTCCCTTCTAAAGGCCACCACCTAACAGGTCTCATGTGCTCTGATAAACCTGTACAAGAAGGAAGACTTATCTAAGAGCATTCTCTGTGGCCACTCTTCCTCTGCAGAAAGCTGTGTCACTGGTTTGTGTATGGTCTGACCAGAAAAACATTTCTCTACAGCTTGACTGATGAGAGAATTCAGGACCAGATAGTCATTGCCTTAGTTCTTGGTGGCAAAATGCATCTTCCTAAGAGCAATGCTGCTGGCATTACTATCTCGAGCCTTGTAGCACAGCTCTTTCAAGTCAGCTGTGACCTAGGACCAGGACAGCAACAGCCAAAGCAGTGTGAAATCCTTTTAAAAGAATAGCACTTTCTATTTTTAATTTTTTTTTTTGGATGACAAAACAAGTATAGCCTCAGTTGAAGGGGAAAATTTCTATAAACGTACTGCTTAACTTGCAGTGTTTTAAAGATTTTCTTCTGCACTTCTAACTTAACATCTGGCTGTGCTGCTCTGAATAGAAGAAGCTCCTTTAATAAGGATCTTCGATTTGCTGGTTCTAAAGAACAGCTCATGAAACACCAAAATTCTTATCTGCTACTTTAAAAAAACGTAATAAACAACAGAGATAAAACCTGCATACAGCTAAAAAAGTGGGGTGCAATATTTTTATTTAAATTCAGCAGTGAGTAAACGTGCCATGTTACTTAGGAAAATGCCTTGCCAGTGTTTGCTAATCACTCTTCCTAAACGTAACAGATACCCATGGTCCAACAGATATGCATGGTCCAACAAACTGTAGGTCAATCTTCAGGTTCAGTGAAAGGCAATATCCTGAAAGAAAAATGACTTTGGCAGTTTGTGATCAGCAACTTGAATTACAGTCTCGGTACTCGCAACATCACACCGTTTCATTTAAGAAACATGACCACATATTTGTAAAGTGAGGACTGGTTTTTTATTTCATTGCAGAAGCCAAGTTAAAAATCATAAAGATAGCAAGAGAGCAACAGCCTGCCTCATCCAGAGGTGGAAAAATCAGAAAGGAGCAGTTAAGTCTAAGAAGAAAATAATTATATATAATATATATATAATGATTTATGTAATATATATAATACCAATTATAACATTGGGCTAATGGTTGTTTAATAAGAGAGTTCTGTGCTTGTGACATTGCTCTGATCTCTGGATACAAATGTGGTATTCATTTTTTTCATTGTCAGTACCAATTAATCAAAAGCATTGCAATACCTGGTGTTCCCTCTCTCTGGATTCATCCATTTCCTATACTTAGGGCTCAGAAGCATTGCTGGAAGGTGAGACCGAAGTGAATCAAAGGCAGGGGCTGTGTCCCTGGGGACAGGAAGGAAGAGCTTTTGGCCCTGCAGGCTCTGCCGTTGCTACCAGAGCTGGCTTGGCTGACTACCTGCGGTTAACCCAAACAGTGCCCAGCACATGCAGGGAGAACCTGCTCCAGTTTTTAATCCAGGGGAACCATGACAGTAGTTGAAAACAAAACAATAGGCCTTTTGGCAGAACCAAAATAACTCAGGAAAAAGCATTTAGGAAATCCTTCCTTCTTCACCCCTCACAGACAAGGCAGGGCTGGGTTGGAGCCAGCTAAGGCACACATGTGCCAGATGAGAGCACAGGGTGAGATGAACTTTCCTGGTCCCAGTCTCCCACCATGCCACCCAGAGCCAGACAGGATATTTCTGAACTGCTGTCTTCAGGGACTAATTAGCTCAGGCTTAGTTTCAAATGAGCCATGAGACCCTCTTGAGTCAAACATCAAAATTCCAATCACTCGATCATAGATCTGACCTACTCAGCTTTCTGTGAGGCAGGAGGGGATAGMCTGAATGGGCACCTGCGATGGTTCCCACCAGTCAACGGCTTTTCCACGATGGGGAGCCATCAGCAATCCAGGTCTTGGGGAGCTTGGCAGAGCAGCACCCAACTCCACCTCAAAGAGTGGATGCCCTCAGTGCTCCCACCACCACAAGCAGGAGGTTTTGCTCCCCACAGATGTTTCTGCCTCCCCAGCCACCTACCAGCCCTTAGGTGGCCCTGGCACTTGCTGGCTGTGACATCACTGAGCTTGGTAAGTCTCTCCCCATAGGACAGGGGTCTTCTCCTCCTGGAGAGGGTTTGTGTGTGCCACAGTGGCCAGCTAGTGCCCAAGTGAGGGCAAGGAAACAGTGGCACTATGTGGTGGGAAACGGTGGGAAGATGAACAAAAGTGAAGGAGGAAGATGAGCCACATTGTCATTTCCATTCACTGTCCTGTGCTAGCACAGAGGTTCCCACCCTACCAAGAGTCCTGCAGCTGACTTATTTAAATCAATCAATGGTGTGTTCAAGTTATGAATGTGCCTACGAGCTCATGTTTGACCTTGTTCCCCAGAAGTGAACTCCTTTGGCTCTGATGTRGATGTGATGTAAGCTGTTCCTGCTTCAGTTAAATATGGCCTGGGAAGCAGCTGTTTAATAAACTGCAGATGCATTTAAGGGTCTTCACATTTAAGGCTATTTCTTATTTTAAAAGAGCCTGGATRTGTTTATTTCTATCCCAGGGTGCAACTTTTCCAAAGTAATTGTTCTTGCATCCCAGCCTCTCTCAGCAACTTTTCCTAAAATCTTTCCTAAAAACTATACAGAAGAATCCTGAAAATGTTGGAAAAACGTGTTTCCTTATCTTAGTGCACTTAAGATGTATAACTCATGTRGAATAGCCCCACTGTCCCACTCAGTGACTGTGCATACACCTAAGAGAAATCAAGTTTAAGTTGAACTACATATATCCACATGTGTGTACATGGACTCCACACAAACACACACATTTCTTTAAGAAAGGGTTTCACAAAGTCTTTGACACACATGAGGGAACAGYATGAAGCTGTGTCAGGAGAGGTTTAGGTTGAWCATTAGGAAAGRGYTCTTCATGGCACCAAGCCTGCCAGAGTTCAGGAACTGTTTGGACAACACTCTCAGGCACATGGTGTGACTCTTGGGGCTGTCCTGTGCAGGGCCAGCAGYTGGAATTCAGTGATCCTTGTGGGTCCCTTCTAGATCAGGATATTCTATGATTCCATGATTTTTTAAAATGTGCAGCAAGCTTTTGAACCCAGGTGAACGTATCTCACTCCAAGAACACCCAAACATCCACATCTTTTAACTGTGCAATTGCCTCCCTATGGTACCAGGAAATACACTGAAGCTGGACACCTGACACAGCCTGGCGCACTCCTGATCCTGCCCCCCACACCTCTGAGGAAAGAGGGAATACCCTGGCATGGTCCTTCCCTGGGAAATTGAAACCTGAAGTCAGCAGCACTTCACAGCCCTGACATGAGCTCAGCTACCAACCTACCGGGGTAGTGCCAGAGCGTTGTCTTTGATATCTTTCAGAGTGTCAGTGGTGTTAATATCCAATTATAGCAAAAAAATGAGCTCTGAAACCAAGGAAAAACTGATGCTGCCTTTCCATAAGCTGGGAAATCTTTGTTCCTGGGAAAGAGAGGGTTTTTTTTGTCAACTATGAAATACATAAAATAACTGGAGATGTGCTTTCTTTAAAGTGAGAATGAAGGCTTTTTAAATTTGGTGCTATTCTTCCAAAGTAAAAGAGACCTTATACACAGAAAGATTTTGCTAATATATGAGCAGAAAAATGAAACTGCTTAGCACTGTCAAAGACTAAAGTTATTTTGATCAATATCTGACACCTYACTACATTTCAGAAACACAATTTACCTTTCTCTATTTTTTATTCAATTTTACATTTCAATTGGCATGGCTTTTTATGCTTGCTGTTTTCAGTCCGTGGCAAGCTGCTGAGCGWGTTAAAAAGGCTGACGCAAAGAATGGCACCAGGCATTACCCTCTGCACCTCAGTATACAGGATCCCCCTGCCTCTGTGGGGATTAGATTACTRCTGAGTGAGAAAGCCTTCATGGTCAAAAATACCCTGGGTCCACTTCCTGACTTTCCATAACAAGCAGCAACAAAAGAAAATCTGCCATGTGTACCGGAGGACAGTGCTTTTCCCTTCACTCCCTCATGCTGGCTTGGGATGCCCTGCCTCAGCAAGCTGGAGGGCTTCCACTCACCAGGAGGAACAGGGAGATATTCTGCCTGGAGAGGTGCTCCCAGAGGTGATGGAGGCTGTGCTGATCCTCTGCAGTGACAACGATGAGATGGCAAGGGACCACCTGCAGGGACAGGCTGCTCCCACTGATCCTCCTTTTTCTTGTCATCCCATGGGAACCTGATGCAGGAAACAGTGGCCAGGATGCTAACCCCACAGGGGCAAAACAGGCAGTCGTTTTCTCTAGCTTTTTGCCCATTCAGTTCCCYGAGTGCAACAAGACTTTTCTACGGGACCATGGTAAACCAACTCACTGGAAGAATACAAGAGAGAGTGTAGGAGGACTGGCCAGGCACTGATGGGGAAAAGAGCAAAGCTGAAGGCAGTAGAACCTCACATGTCCACCTTGTGATGGGACATGGACATCTTGTCTCATGGCAGGGGCTGGACCACATGGTTRTGACTTCTGGCAGTCAGAAGAAAATGGCAAATGGATGAACCTTCAAAGACTTGCCTCAGCAGCAGGAATTCAGCCCTGCTCACAGAACTCTGTGAACTCACTGCTGGGCCCCAGGAGAGCGGAGGCAGAATGTCCTTCCCTAGCGAGTGAAACAAAGGTGMAACCAGCCATCATCTCTTCTTCCACAGCCCATCCCAGAGGCCTCAGCACCCTGGAACTACCTCCTGCCACCAAGAGGTTTGCCAGCCCTCCTGACCAACTCAGGCTGATGAGGACAGAATGGCAGTGCCCACTTGCCCAGGAAAGGAGAGTCCATCCAGGAGTAGGAACTGTRGGGTAAGATCCAGACTTTTCCAAGTACCTCTGCTGCCTGAAGGGACACTCAACCACAGCCATGATGGAGGTCACCTCATGCTTTTGGCAATCTCCCACAGCTGTCCCCAGCACTGCTTTCCTTGTCCTTCCTACAAGCACATGGATATTTATTAATCATATCCTGGCATAATTTCAAATCCTACCACTGTGTTAGCCAGGCAGCCTGAAATTACTGTTTGGGACATGATGGCAGCAGGGTGGGAGGTTCCTCCAGAGCTTGCAAGCCTTAGGGGAAAGGGCATTGAGAAGGGCTTTGTGCTACACTCAGGCCACTTCTATCTCAAATACATCCTCAGACACAGTCTTGTGTGAGCAGAGAGAGCTCCCTGACTTTCTGACCTCTTGCTCACAGAACTGCCTCATGGGCTGTCTACCAACACTACGTATTTCAAACATGGCCTCAGAAACATCTCTAAAATGTCACATTCCCTATATTGATCTTTCAGCACCTGTACTCTTAAAGCAAGGAAGGCAGTGCCGCCAGCAGGCACAGCCTTGCCCAGGTGGAGGCATTTTCCAAAGTTATCCATAAGCCCTATGGGCACACGGAGAGGTGCTGCCCTCACCTCCATAGCATTTTTGCCTAAAYTGCAGAACAGACGCTTTTCATAAAGGTGGTGTCCCTCCAAAGACTTATTTATTGATATATTCCTGACTGATAAGTCCCAAGGGATGTCACTCTTTAGGTGTTTCTGCCCCATGGATGCACCTTCCAGCTCATTTCCCTAAGCACGGGGGACAAGCTTTCCCCAGCAGCCTGTGGTGCAGTCTGGGCTTCAAACCCTACCTAGAAATTAACAAAGCAGCTCACGCTGAGCTCCAGCGCTGCAATATTTTAATGGGTTGGTGCTACTGACCTAGCAATGTTTTTCATGTCTCATCTGAAATGAGGGCACTCCCCAGGTTGTTTACACAACACTGCTGCTCTTTCCCTCCTGACGGGTGTTTTGATGGGGATTTCTGCCATCCAGAGAATATCTGGGGAAGTATTTTCTGAAGGGAGCAGCTGACTGGCAAGGGATCTAGCCACCTTCAAAGCTGTCATGTGAGATTTTTCACAGGATGCCAGAGAGGGCACTGAAATCATCAAGATCACAGGTTTTCCAGGCATGGATTCCCGGTCATCCTRCCTCTAACTATTAACACAAGCATTACTTCACAGTGAATGAACTCTACCCACTCCTCTTGCAGAGATGTGGCATGATGCTTCTGCAACATTTAATGCTCTTTAAGCTCTCAGACTGGGGCTTTAAAGAGCCCTAAGTGCTGAGTTTGTGTAGACTGTCCAGAGGAAAGGTTGTTTCATCCTGCAGGCCATGAACTTGAAAGAATTCTGGTATCAGCTTAAAAAAAAATTACTGTTTTACATATGCATAAGCATACCTGCACATTTGTGTCAGTATTCCCATGTGCTGGAATTTGAAAATACACCTGATAAAGTTTCTGGACAAAGATTAAATGGTCTAACCATAAACAGGAGAAGGGATGCTTGGTTTTTCTTCTGCTGTGCTTTATTGGCTACAATAAGCACAACAACAATATCACTGCAAATGAAGAATGGGAAGTTCCAAGGCTGTGAATGTAGCCCACCAATGTGTACATATTGCAAGTGTCGATTTGTGCTCCCTCTGCACAGAACAGGAAGCATTAGGGTTGATTCCTGTGGTCTCTTACAGCTCAAGATGCTTCAACCAGCTCTCGTGGCTTGGAAAATCCTTTTACCGATTGCCTGCAGATTAAAGACATGATGTCATATAAATGGTGTAGTAAACATGTATCTTCCAAAGATGCAGTCTTATTTTCACAGCTGCTTAGGGACTGGAAGGAGTAAACTGGGAAATAAAAGACCTTCTTTATTAATATTTCAATCATTTTCTTCCCTTGATTTTTCTCAGCAGTTTCTCACCATCTGTAAGATGCAGAAGATGGAATGGCAGACTTAATACACCCCTACAGTTCTGGCTACAAGAGGAAYTCTGTAGGCTCTGGGAAGACCACGTACTTCAGGATGTAGGGCCAGCAACAGSCCATCCATACAGATGAACACGTGACTTTCAGCATGTGTTAATTTTACCTATACAGCTACCAATAGGGCTGCTTCGGTGCTCCTGCTGAACCCATGAAATGAGCAAGTATAGTGCAAGCCAAGGGCAACGGAAACTGTTAGCATGAAGGAATACATGACTAAATATTCTCCAAGTTGATTTAAAAAAAACAAAAAAACAACTGGCACTGGAGAATTCAAGGCTGCATAAAAAAAAAAGAAAAAAAAAAAGAAGAAAAGGAAGAAAAACCGTTGAGCTGAGTGTCCTTGGAAAAGTAAATAAAAGGGTGTAACTACTGAAGGAAAAAAAGCAGCACTTCTCATATTTGAGGTATTATCAGACTCCGGGCAATCTGAAGACAGATACTTCATAGTTTCATGAAGATGTACTCCTTTAAGTTTCTGTGCCTATGGATTCTTGTTCTGACCTCCTTTCACAAATTTCCTAGTTTACTGTCTGACACTCTCAGCAAGGTCTGCAGGTGAAACCCCTTGGTCTCACACAGCGTATCCAGTAGAGTGGGCTGGCAGAAGAGACACTTTGCTGCTCATCACAGTGAAAGTGCCAGTTTCACTTCTTTGCTAGCAAACAATGTTGGGACATATCTGAGAGATGGCAATGTGACATTTCTGACTGCTCTGCTACTCCAAAATATGGAGATGGTCTGCAAGTGTCAAGGAATGGTTGCAGAAACCAGACTCCTCTCTACAATCCTCCACTGAAACAAATAGAAAGAGGACAAAGACCAGTCCAGGAAAGAGAAGAATGCAAAATAGCAAGCTGCATCCTCCAGCCTCTCCTTGAATGATTCAACTGTAGTTACCTGAGCACCCTGCCTGGTCAAAAGTCAGCACACCCTGCTCAGGCCRGGCCATTTGGGGTGCCCGCTATCTGTGCCAGTCTGCAGAAAATTTGCCTTTCCCACCAAACAAAAGGAGGAATGCTCTTGAGAGCTGAATAAAACAACTGTGAAACTGTAAGTGTAGTTCTGTAGTAAAAGCTATGAGCCAGCATTCATGACKATGCAGGTGAGCTCTGGGACTGGGACCTTGCACATAAACCCTTTGCCATATGGTCACTAAACATGCACTACCGTGCACTGTTTGTGCACAGACAAGCAGTCCATTTCAAAAGAAGACACATGGTTGAACACTTCCTCTAGACAGAGTGGGACAGGACAACAGCTGATGTCAATGATACTCTTTGACACAGGCATAAAATTACAGGAGTGAGAAAGCTGCATGGGCCAAACAGAATTACCTACTATGCCTGTACTGACACAGCCTCTTCCATCCCCTCTGTGGGGCTGTGTCACCGCAAACACAAGGGCTGCTGCCATAATGTGATCTTAAAAGTTCCTGACAGCCACCACCTCAAATGTTCTACAATGTGGCACTGGCAGGGATAGGGCTGGAGGACGTAGCTGGATTCTCTCATTTCTGCAGTCCTAGGAAAATGCTTTACCACCTGAAAAATATTTAACTGCCATCAAAGCATCTGCTGAGACACATTTCTGCTGCATTTCATTCTTGCTAATAAATACTGAAAGAAAGATTTTAAGAATTTTAACAGATCGATGCAAAATTGATGCAAAGCYATGACTTTCTTCCAACTCGTCTTTAACAAATCAACTGACCTCCCTTACTGATCAATTGATCTGACCTCCTTTTTGCAGATACAAATTCATTCCTGACTACATGAGGGCCTATAACCTCATCTCAGCATTTAGACAAGGCCAAGAGCTCAAAGYGAACAGAGCATCTAAGAGAATGACATGTTCATAAACATGGTTTGCCACAATTGGATCCTAATCCTAATTGGGCAACAGTACTGCAGCAGGCTAAATCTCATCTGGCTCCAAACTGAAGGCTTAGAGATCTCCCTTAATCTGGAAATGGCTCATTTTCTTAAGGGTTAATATTCGAAACTCACTGGCCAAAAATGCTGCAGTTATTTTCTTTGGGGAAAAACAACAATAACAACAACCACCAACAAGACAAACAAACAAAACMCAAAGCAAAACAGAAGAAAACACACTAAAACCAAACAGAAACCCACAACAACAAAATCAAAGTAAAATCCACAGGGAGCATATATTCTCCCTGCGGAGCATATAAAATTGGAAGGACTGAAAGTAGCAATTAAATCACAAAATAAATAGCACCATAAATTCCATCCTGCACATGACCTTTCCCTAGGTCATCTTTTCACCACCCCTTTCATTAGCTCTGTCCCTGTCCATCACACTATCAAGCACAAGGCCAAAATCTCGCTGTGTGCCCTGGCACAAGCTGGTATGGGCATGATGCAGTTTGCCAAGCCTGCCTCCTTCTGACTTTATCACCAACTCGCCTCTTGACTCCACAGACAGTGTGCCTGATGTCATTGCTCAGACATCCTCTGTCTGATTTGCTGCAATTGGCAAAGACCTACGAATTCCCCATGGAAACAAGTCCTCCAGCTTGTGAGTGTAATGTTACTRTGCTTAGTGTTTTCCAGAAGGCTGCAGTATAATGATCTTTTTTTGTAGTTGTTTTTCAGTTAATGAGATTAATTGTGGAACAGACATTTGAGACACCTGTGTATTTAGATCCAGTCTCCAAAGGGCTTTGCTTGCTGAAGTATCCAGGTGATCAAGACAAAATGTTCAAAATTCAAAGGTTACCCGTGGGATGACCAATCCCACATAAATAAAAGCCTTGTAATGCTGCATGGTTTTAGGATTACTCACAGCAGATGAAATCTTGTGCTTCATCTTTCTTCTTGTCATCTTCTTGAACTTACCAATGTCATATAATCTATTGATTTATAAGTGCTGAGGAGAAGAAGTGCCAGACACGTCCAGGGCTAAAAGCTGTCATGTGGACTTCAGCAATCTGTTGCCCTCACAGCATCTTGTGAAAGATTTTTCACGTGGCAATCAAAGTGCCCTTGTAAAAGGGAAGCAGACTTTGTGACACACAACACGTAGCTTCCAGTGGGGGTCAGGATACCTGACATGGCAAACTTCACCAACAAGGTCAGAGAAGAAACAAGTCAGGACACRTTTAAAGGTGCATCAGAGAAATGCTTAGGAAGCTGAACTTTGTTTAGAATCTGGATTTTAAATGAGCTCATGTACATAGTGCGTGTTATTCCTAGCACCATTCCCGAGTCTTCTCTTCCAGCCTATGTCCAGCCTTCTGTCTTCACGATGGTTGCAAGAGCCATGCCCATTCAGTTTTATAACAGTTTTGACCATTAATTACAGCTGAGTTCCAGATGAGTGACCTCAGGGGAAAAAAAAACATTTAGTCAGAGCAGRCCTTTCAGCCTTATTCAAAGAGCATTCTTAATTTCGTCAGCATTTGATGTTATAGTTTCCGTGCATCTCTGTTGTAATTTTACAGCCAAAGCTGCAGAGCATGAACTGGTCAGGGAGAGATCACTCAGGTCATATTTAACCATCACTTTTCAAGAAGCTGTAGAAGATGTGAAGAAATTCTTACACTTTTGAGAACTGCAGTGAGAATASACCTGATGAGATTTGAAAGGTCCTGAACAGTGTTGTTTCTGCTGGTCTTTCCTTGGGAGGGAGATTGCAGAAAAGAAAGAAGGGTGCTGAAATATTATCTCCCCAGATACACTCAGATGGGTTTTAGATACAGCACTAAATGCAAGACTTAAGAATGCCCACATACCTGGATTTGCAAAGGTGTGGAGTGATAGAACAAAGGAAAATGGCTTTAAGCTGAAAGAGAGCAGCTTTAAGTAGGCTGTTAGGAATAAATTCTTCACTGTGAGGATCATGAGGCACTCAGGTTTCCCAGAGAAGCTGTAGATGCTCCATCACTGGAAGTGTTCAAGGCCAGGTTGGATTGTGCTTTGAGAAACCTGGTTGATTGAAAAGGTATCCCTGCCCATGGCAGGGCRCTGGAACTGGGTGATCTTTAAGGTYCCRTCTAAATGAAGCCATTCTATGATTCTGTGGTTATCAAGYGCATCAAGATGCTAACAACTGCAAGACTGATGCATGGAGCACAGGGACTGAGATGAATCCCCAAGCTGGCTGAGCACTGAGTGCAGCATGACACCAGGAGGATTTAAAATAGCTGGCAATGGCCTTGCAAGCATTCCTCCACATAAGACTCACTGAGCACAGTTAGAGGATGTAAGAACTGTCCTATGAATGCACTATGACCTAGAAGGCTGCTCCGAGAAGTAACAGTACTTTAAAAAATTCTGCCTGGAGTCCCCCACTGCCACATCTATCAGTCATCAGGCTCATTTCCCTACTTGCTAACACTTCTGGTGTGCATGTATATGAGTATGGATGCTTATATTCAAAAGTATATACCTGGTAGCAAACTAGATCCTGTTACAAGTGTAAATTCATGAAAAAGTGTAAGATAAAAGGGGAAAATAAGAAGGTAATAATTAGAAYTTTCAGTTTGACTTCAGTTTCTAGGTACTAAGCAAATACACACTCTGTGTACACTGAAATCTGATTACAAATGAACACTATCCAGAATGGATTTGATAAATTGTGTTAAACCAAACAATTTTTCCTCCTACCCCTGTGGAGCAGATTTTGTGAATAGCAATAGATGTTGACTTTATTGAATTTTGCCCTGCTTCTTTCTATCAGGCTAGAGAGTCTTAGCATAAATTAAACTTCCAACAGCATATAGGCAAAGCCAGAAACACTTCTCAATAATGCAACTGAGACTGATATTCTGTTGGAACAGAAGACTAAATCCTTGCACTGTTTCTTGAACTCACTATGTTTAGAAATATCTTGGACTCCAGAGTACATAATTTACTTCTTAAATATCCAGTTAACGTGAGACTAAAAGAGATTCCTGAAATGCTTTGGAGAACAGTTAGAAACATCATAAGTTAGTCTTATGAGGAGCAGCTGAGGGAGCTGGGGGTGTTTAGCCTGGAGAGAAGGAGGATCAGAGGACACCTTATTGATCTCCACAACCACCTGACAGGAGATTGTAGCCAAGTGGGGATGGGTCTCTTCTTCCAGGCAACCAGTGACAGGATGTGAGGACATAGCCTCAAGCTGCATCRGGGGAGGTTCAGGCTGGACATCAGGAAGAATTCTTCACTGAAAGGGTGGTTAAGCATTGGAATAGGCTKCTCAGGGAGGTGGTGGAGTCACCATCCCTGAAATTCTTCGRGAAACAACTGGATGTGGCACTTAATGCCATGGTGTAGTTGATGTGGTGGTGTTCAGCCAAAGGTTGGATTCAATGGTCTCATAGATAATTTCCAGCCTAAATGATTCTGTGATTCTGTCTGCCTAAATGAAAGAAGTGACCTGGAAGTGGTAATTGAGGAAGGTACAGCATACATCTGCAGAGCCTCTGCAGTTACTCATTCTGAAAACATGGATAAATAAAGGGCTTAATTTTCTAATTTCTGTGAATCTGTGCATGAATTAAAGGCAAAGAGAAGTGCAATGTCACTTTCTGCATCTCATAATAATCATATTAATGGAAATGGAAATGGCCCAGAAGCTTGCAGCAAGACGCAAAATGTACATAGTGCTCATAATTAGGAGCTGTGGCATGATGGTTATAATTAAAACCAGCAATAAGCTCCAGATAAGTAACTTATTTGGGTGATTGATGATGCAGCTGCAGAGGGTATCCAGTTTTTGACTAGAGAATTAAATGTTAAAGATACTCAAATCTTAATGCAATGAAGTCACAGCAAAATAATACTAGCAGCAGCAATAATGTTCTTTACCATCCCTAACCATGCTAATCTTAAAAAAAAAAAGCAACAGATAGAGTGAAACTTCAGAATGAAAACATACATGGAATGGAGTTCAGCATTCAAAGATTGTATGAACATGCCAAAACTATTAATTCTTTCCTTGCAGCAATGGGAGCAGAAAGGTTTGTTCCACTGGCTCCTGGCCAGATCAGCTTACCATCCACCAACGGGAGAGAATAACCAGAATGAWGTCCCGCCAGCAGTGTCCCGTGCAGTCCCAGCACATGCAAGGATTGTAACAGCTGCCACTGGAAAACAAAGTGGTTGCATTTATCAAGAACAATGAGGGAATTCAAAATCCCTAACAAAGACTCTGAGAAATGTGCAGCATCCAAATTTGCCATGCAGTAGCATGTGTTATGATGACACCTTCCTTAATTAAAGTACAGAACTTCCATTTAGCATCACAACCACAAAGCCAGAAATGTTCCCAAAGAAACTCATGGAGTTCAAAAGGGAGAGAAGATTTTATGCACTGCACATTTGTCACCTGATGCTATCTGTCCTCCCAGAGTTTGTGAACTATATAATCCTACAAAAGGCACCAGTTCTCTGTACATAGTTTCATGAAAATAAGTGTCTAGCAAATGCACACTATACATTTATTATATATTATATATTGCATATCAGCGTGTTACTGATACATTGCAGTCTGGATAGAGTAATAACAGGGTTTACTCCTTCCTCCTTCCTGGAAAAAGTTGTCCAGTGCAAAGGACCAAGTTCTCCAGATCAGCATGGAGACATGGGGATTCACACACGCCAATGCTAAAGTCATGTGTTTTTCTGCATGTTATAGTGGTTCGACTTATCACCTGCTCATCACTTCCTTTTTCACAGAGCACCTCAAAACTTCTTCAGATCCTYGGGAAGTATGATGCAATAGTTAACAATTAAGCAGTGTTTTGGATATCACCACTTTTAAACACAGAAATCTGTACTGGCTAATCAGCTAATAGCTTGCTGATCACTTTCAGAAAATTAGTAAAGTTGCTTTTGATACATGTGAGCACAGCATGTCCATGTGTTGGTGGGTATCCACATCCTCAGGAAAAAAAGGATATAAAGATTCTTGCTCAAAAGGCAAGTTTGTAACTTAAAGGGAGAGTTGAACTTTTAAAACAAATATGTGTGTCTTCAGCCTAAAACAAAAAAAATTATTGTCTTCGATTAAAAGTTTAAGAAAATAGAAAAATATTTCTGATCCCCATACCCTTAAGCTGTTATTTATTTTGCACTGAACTACAGATCCCCCCCAACATATTCTTTTATACTTTTATAATTATTTTTATACATTCTTCTGAACAAATCTATTCCAACACAAGATTAATGCAAAAGGTCATCTCTGTTGTTCCTATTATGTGTTAATCTAAGTCTCTGGTATGAAATGCTGTATTTATAATCCAAAGAAAAGAACAGGGATTGTCTGATGTGCTACTGAAAGTTAACAGATCCCAAGTTTAGACTGGGGATAATGTCATTCTTTGATAAACAACCACTGTTTCCTCAAACCCAGCTGCCTTTGGCATATCAAATCTGTCAGAGGTGCTTACAGCAGTGCATAGGTTATTGTAACACTCAACATATATTCCCAGTGAGAAATGGCACATTACGTACCTTAAATGATTTTCATATTTGGTGACAAATTTAGATTATTATGCACTATATATCATTTCAGAATAAACTTCTATTTCCAGGAGTGATGTAAGGTTAAAGTTATGAAATGATGCCATGTTCCTAAGAAACAATGTTTTCTTAGATGTTAAATTAAAAGCATTGATTCAGAAGTTCAGAAAAGATTCATAAATTTTTTTTTCAAAGATGTGAGTTTTAACTTAGAATATTAATTCATATTTAAGGGTGTAAAAAAAAGAATAGGGATTTTGAATACTCCTGGAAGGGAATACAACTGGATTTCAGAAGAGTTCCTCAGCACACTTGAAAATCAACCAGAATGTACTTAAATGTCCCCCAAAACYCACAAAGACCTTCCACTAGACCAGGTTGCTCAGGGCCCATCCAGCCTGGCATCTGTGCTGTTCTGGACTCTACTGGGTATTAGCTAGCCTACCTCGAAGACTGTGTTTATGCACAGAAGGATTTTAGGTAGGGTTTTAAGGTTGAAAGGATACTAGGGCCAAAAAGAATGAATAGAGAAAATAGGAAGTAAATTTGTAGCAGTTTGTCGTATACAGAAAGCATAAGAAAATAGTTTTCCAGTGGCAATGAGTTTAATGGGATACGTGTTCCTCAAGGACTGCTCTGGAGACAGTATGTGAATAAAGCAGGACAAATCCAGCAGGTGGACTGAAAAGGGAGGAAAAGTTAAAGAGAATGCAAAAAGCAGACCAAGAAAGGGGAAAAACAGCACCAAAAGTATGAATTATAGCAGAGCACATAAACATCCATTATGTGTAGGAAAGAAAGCAGTGATGAAAAACCTCCAGAAAATTAACATAAGGCTTTTCTTTAACCTTCTTGCATTCCTGTTTTCTAGGCTGAGGTTGTAACTAGTTTGGGACAACAAATCTTCTCAGTCCACTTTTGCCAAGGACCTCATTTACAAAGGTTTAACTGGTGTTAAGTACTAATCAAAATAGTGTGATCTCCAATCAAGATAAATTACTCTGACATTTCCCTAGTCTGCTGGGCTCCCCAGATGTGAACTATCACTCCAGAAGCAGTTGCTGGAACACTGTCTGTGATTCAGCTCCCAGTGGAAGGCGTACAACCCACGCAGGCTGTGCCAGTGACTTTCACTCAGATTTACGATCCTGCATCCCRCTTTAGCTTGATGAACAAGGTAGAAATTCAGACAAATAAATCTCTCATCTCACTGTATTTTTCAGGTTCTCCATGTCTGTCTTTCACTGCAATGATTTACTGCAATGATGCCTGGACTGGGAATTTTCCTGTGAGGCGGCAGGTCACAGACAGCAGCTCTGAAGCTGAGCTGTCCTGCCAGTTTCACTTCTCAGAGGGCTGCAGTATTTGAATCCCAGYGTTTGACAATGYCCAACTGGCAGGCTGGCAGTGAGAYAGAGCACAAGYCAGAGCACTTATTTTCCACCAGGTGAACATATGAAAAAGAAAGTTCTGCTTGTTGATTTCATCTTCAATCAGCTAATAGGACATCTTAATTAATGAGTGACTTTTATACACTGATACCAGAAGAAAATRTGAGCTCTGACTAAAGACCTTTCAATGGAGGATTCTGGAATATTTTTTTTTTGAGCTGTGAATTACTCAATACACAAATATTGCAAACACTGTTGCATATTGTTGGTGAGGCCTCCCCCAATTTAAGGCTGCATTTTGAGCACAGTAGGTTATTTGCTGTACAATACAGCACTGCCCAGTGGACAGATGTGTGCTGGTATCTAGAAAACCAGCCATTGAGTCTCTCTCCCCTGTTTGTCAATGCCATATAGATCCGGTGTGCTGACAGCTGCCAAAAAAAAATTGCCTGATGTCACTCTGAATATCTAACTTTCCCTCTGTACTTGGCATTCCTGAGTCCACACCTTGAATCCTGTGTYCAGTTCTGGGCTCCYCACTTCCACACAAACATTGAGATGTKTGAGCAAGTCCAGAGAAGGGCAGTGGAGCTGGTGAAGGGTCTGGAGCACAAATCTTAKGAGGAGCAGCTGAAGGGGCTGGGGGAGGTTAAAAGAAAARGCTCAGGAGTGACCTTATCACTCTCTACAATCACCTGAAAAGAGGCTGCAGCCRGCTGTGGCACAGCCTCTTCTCCCAGGTAASRAGCGACAGGACAAGAGGATATGGCCTCAAGCTGTGCCARGKGARGYTCGGGTTAKACATCAGGAGTAATTTTTTCACGGAAAGGGTTTTTGTTAACACTGGAATGGATCACCCAAGGAAGCTGTCGGAGTAGTCATCCAACKACAAGAAATGACTGGATGTGRCACTCCGTGCMATGGTGGTGYCCGGTCATAGGTTGGACTTGATGGCCTCAGGGGKCTTTTCCAASYTWAATTATTCTGTGGTTCTGTAACTCACCTTAAGCATCTCTTCTACTCCTTGAAGTCTGTGAGGACCTGACTTCCCGAGCAATTCCTAAGGAATCGGTTTTATTTGYTCTGAATTACCAGTCCGTGCGGTTTTCATTCACACAGGTGAATGACAAGTATTTATGGGAGGATTTATTTATTTATGGGGGTTTTATTTATTTAACAGGGCTCAACCCAAAACTCCCGGTCCCCCCGCAGGCCGCACCCTCAGCCCGCCTTGGGGGCGGGGCCTCGCCCGGCTCTGGCCAATCAGCGCCGCGGCCGCCGGGCCCAAGGGCGGGATTGGCGCGGGGGGCTGTCAATCACGTGACGTCACGGACAGGATGAGTGGGCCGGTAGAGGTATGGTCGGGGTCGTTTCTCGCCCGCTGTGCCTGCGGCCGCCGCTGGCTCCGTGTGCCTCCTTTCCGTGGGCATGGGGGGCTCCTGCAGCCCCCGGCACCTGTCCGTGTCCGTGTGCAAGCGTCTGGCTGTCCCGCGTGGCCTCTGCCATCCCCTGATCTGGCATCTGCCACCCTCTCCGGGGGCTGTGGGAGCAGCAGCTCGGCAAGGCCGCTGGGCGCCTTTGGCCTGTGCAGCTCCTCTGTAGCTGAGGAATGCCTTCRGGAGASGGCAGGGGATGGAGCTGTGCTTCAWCYCAGCCCCGCGGGTTTCGKTTTTGCTCTCGGAAGCCACCAYAGRKKCACCTGTGCAGTGCAGTCCCCGTCCATTCCGCAGAGCATCAGAGGTCTTGAGCCTGGTTTAGTTCCTCCTGTGTGCGGATGGAGGCCCTGTGTCCCCATGGCGCTTTGAACCTGTCCTGTCTCCTGTTCCTAGGGAAAGTTCAGTCCTTGACTGTGTGCAGGCTGCTRCTCCACTCAGTGGTGTAATTTCAAAATGTTTGCTAGGCTGTGTCGTAATGGCACATATTGTGGATTAGACTTCTGGTTAGGTCTGGAAGAGGTAGACATAGATCTGTGGAGAGGGTAAGAATCATTTCAGTTTATGCTTTGAAGCTAGATATGCATAATTTTCTAATTCACAACATAAGGCGTAGAGTCATAAAGTGACTTAAGTGACTTGTCCATTAATGTATGGAAAACCTTTAAACCAGAGATGCATTTACTCGTTTAGTACTCATAACAGAAGAAATAAAAACAGGCTGGCAATTTTGGTTTATTTCTTAATTGTATGATTTTTGTTCATAATGTGTAGATATGTAGCCTCAGAACACTTTTTTTTTTTTTTTCTTTTTAAATACTGGATTTTGTTTCATTTCTAGGTTAAAGTGAAAATACCTTTTGGAAACAAATACCTGGACGCTGTCTTTTCTGTCCCAGAAAAGAAACCAACATATGGAGTAATTCTCACTCATGGAGCTGGAGGAGACATGAATTTCCCTCACTTAGTGTCCTTGGCAGCCTACCTTGCATCCCATGGAGTTCTGTGCCTGCGGTTTACTTGTAAAGGCCTTAATATTGCTTACAGGACTAAGGCTTTCAAAACAGTTGTGGTAAGGAGTGACCAAGTTCTGCTTCTTGTCTTCCAGGTTTCTTAAATTATGGCCAGCTACTACTCAAGCAACAGTGGGAAAATGAGAACTGGTGTTTAGCTAAATGGAGCACTGTGTGTGAACAGAAACAGCAGGAGCAATTCTTAGATGGGCAACAGCTGGAACAGCTGCCACGAGTGTGTGGGTTTGAGTTCRGGGAGAAAGAAAAGCTTGACAAAAAGTATGGGTGTTTAATGGGAAAACAGAGCTTAAAACTTAGAGAAAAAAATGGACGTGTTTAGGATGGAATCAAGAGGTAGGTGATCTGTGAGGGGAAGGAGATGAAGAGAGACACCTTTGGAAACAGTTTGGAGAGAAAGAAGTTGATCTGAGAATTGTGCTGGGCCGTAGAGGGTTGGGAGCTGGGAGTGGTAGACTTTTGGGAAAGAGTAGGGGACTGAGTCACAGCAGTATTTGAAGCAAGAGATATTGGGATTAGCATATGAGAGCCTTAGAACCTAAATAATCTTTGATTCTAAAATCAGTTCAAAGTGTTATCTGCATGTGTTTATCTCTTTCTGCTGCGACCTTATTAAAGATGTCCCTGTGTACGAAGGTTTTGCCAAAATGAGCACCTTTTGRTGCAAGAGTATCAGTTTAAGAGTATCGCCCAATCTGGAGCATGTAGGAAGGAGTGGAAACTTTTTCCTGATTATCTAGCAACTTCTGGTGAGGCTTAGGAAGTGCTTTGCATTGTGCATGAGGCATTTTTGTAAGGGAACAAAGCCCAGTTTTTAAGGAATTCATTTGTACAATGTCATGATTATATGTACATTAATTAGAAGTCAGACTTTGTTGTCTTTAATGTAGATCTGTTCTCCATTCTTTTCGGAAGGAGCATAATATTGTTAGTTTATGTTCATATACTGCTGTGTAAAAGTAATTTTGAGGCCTCTGCTAAGATAGCATCAGATTAGTTATCTCCTCAAATCTGAAAAATTGTTGCTGAATTTTATTTTTTCTGTCGGGCTTAGCTCATCATTTCACAAACTTAATTGGAAATACATAACCTCAATGAAGGGCTTTTTTGCTAACCTGCTTTGCCTTTTGATGGGCCAAGAGTGTGCATGGGGTYTGTTACTATAACTGAGTTGATACATAGTAATCACTTATGTTTTGGTAACATGATAGGGCATCTGATATTTAAGATTTGCTGAGAGTAATGTGAAAGCGATTATGTTTATGTTGTTGCTGCAAAATGTTATGAAACCATTTGTGTGATAAAACCCAAGAAAGCACCATGTATATATCTGTTCTTTGTTTAATCTGCAGTGCTGAGGAGCTTCCCATTTTCTGTTTAGCAGCTACAAACAAAGAGAAGAGATCCCCATCTGCCTTAATTGTSATTTATAATACTTCTCTTTCTCTTATTTCTTTAGGAATACTTAAGACTTTCTGATGATTATAAACTTTCTGGGGTTTTCCTTGCAGGTATTGTTTTTATTATCAATAATTTTCTCTCTTATGCTGTCTCTAATAATAGCAATCTGTAATTATTCCAAGTCTATCCCACTTTGGTGAGAAGCAAATGAACCCTCCTTATGATACCATAGATCTTGCTGCAAAGGAGGAAAGAAAGAGCAATAGATTGTATTTTCCAGGTACTTTGGGAGAAAACTTCCTTGTCACTAATAAGTTACAGGGCCTGAGTTTTCTGGTTATCCAGGTGCACTTTTGAAATGTAGATCTTGAAAAGTTCTGATTACTGATAAATGGAAGACAGTTTTGCCGAAACAGATTTTGGTGATTAAAACCTAACAGCAGATAAGAAAAGTCAGCTATATTATGTGAAAAGGGGAGTAGATGGGGGTGATTAGGAATATCTTGATAGGGGAAATTCTAAATTTTCTCTAAAGGAAACCAAATCCTGCTGCTATAAGAATCAGCCACTTCTAATACTCAGTTACAGAGCATTGCCAGSTCATATGCCTCCTCTTTGAGGAAATACTTTGATATTCCCTTGGTGTTATTGACTGACCTCATGTTACAAGTTCACACTTTTTTTCCCTCCTTTCTACTTTTACTTTTAGGCTGAAGTTCAAGGTGTGCATAAACACTTGCTGGATTTGTTTTGTGAGCAAGGTGCACAGAACTTTGCYATGAATTTGAGCAAACTGAAGTTGCATGAAAAGTATCGTGGCTATCTGAAAATTCCAGGCTCTGGAGCATAGGACCATTCCGTCTCTTTCCCTTGTCCCCAGGATGGGCTATTGTTCCTTGCAGTATTGCAAAGGATYCCTCCCCATTTATATTTTCTTTCTTTTCCCCTTTTTAAAACAGATGTAAATATGAATATAGCTAGACAAATACCTTAGCAGAAAATGTTAMAATTATGATTAATGTTTTTATGGAGTAGAACATCCCTAGCATTTTGTATCACTGGTGCACTGAAATGCACTCAGTTRGATTGATTTGGGGAGTTGTTTACTAAACGAGAACGTAGATGAGGTGACAGCAGATCCTTCTTTCCTTTTACATGGGAGAAAGGCCGTTCCATGGGCTCACGAGCTGCTGCTKCTGTGATACGTCAGCTGAGCCAGGATGATGATGATGATGGTTTCATTCAAGGTCTCGTGTGTTTATCTTACCCACTGCATCGACCAAAACTGCAGTCCAAGCTCCGGGATGAAGATTTATTACTTATCAGGTGTCCAGTGCTGTTTGTCTCAGGATCAGCAGATGAGATGTGTGAAAAAGTGAGTACCCTTGTAAATMCTGAAAGGGCAGTCTGGAGGAGCAGGAAGGAGCCTCAGTGATGCCTGTATTTCACCTGATTAATAGCCTTCCCTAAATAGGTGTCTTCTGAAGGAAGCCTTGGGTAAGAAACTTCATCAGACACAAGGAAGCCTGGCAGTGCTTTCTTTTGCTGCTTAAAACTTAATGGATCATGCTTGATCTTCCACTTTAGCATGGTCATCTTTGGGGCACTGAAATAGCACTGCATTGAATGGTTTTGATAGGATTGTACAAATTAAAAGTGCCCTATGGAAAGAGTGAGTTACTTGCTATTTTGTTTTAACCATTTCAAGTTACAAAACCTATGGTGCCACCAATTTCACATTGGTCACATTTTCATGGCAAATTCTTCTAGAAAAGCAGTTCTACCTGCAARTCAGGGTTCTGTGGGGAAAAGAGGTATTTTTGTAGAGATGAAGAGCAGGTGTGCAAAGGGAAGGAAACGGTGCTGTTCTGCCTTACTTTCTTGCAAACAAGTATCTGTTCTTGAACAAGTCAGCTTGAATATGGGGGTGTATGCAATTGGCATTTTCCGTGCTTGGACAGTTTCTAAGGAGTCATAGTGCTTTTATGAGCAGTTGTCACCRAAATTAGTCAGGCTAGTAACCAGCAGCCTCTCAGAGTGCCCTCTTAATKGGGAAATCTCTGACTTTGTGAGCTGGTTCTTGGATCTTTTGCTCAGAAATTTCCTAGTCCCTAAGGAATTACATTGCTAGTCAGCCTCTACAGACAAATCTGACTTGAGTTCTGTCACTGCCACCATTCTGTTTTATTGCCACCACTACTCTCTGACAGTAAAAATTCCTGTCAGAATTCCTGAATCCTGAAAAAGGATTCCTTTGTCAGTATGGGGAGGGTGCCTGCACAGGGTTGCAACCTGTGCAGCTTTTGAAGTTCTAATTTTCTGCTGTTCTGTGTCTTGAGGGAGGGCAAAGCTTTGAGCAGATCCCAGTATTCATATCCTGAGCAGACAATACATCCCATCTTCCTATCAAGGTATTTTTCATGTACACACAGATCCATTTGGTGTCACACAGATCCATTTGGTTTTTAGGAGCTGTCTATTATGCATTATACAGGCAAAGCAAGAGACATCTAGGAGTTACAGTTTGTAGCAGCTGATTCTCTAATATTTGCATTCTTACTTTCTCCATAGCAATTGCTAGAAGGTGTGGTGAGCAAAATGAAAGCACCGAAAAAAATCCATTGGATTGAGAAAGCTAACCATGGGATGGCAGTCAAAGGACGAACAACAGACAATGTCATGGAAGAAATAAATGCCCAAGTTTTTTCTTGGCTTAGAGAGAATGTTCATCTGGACCAGAAATAATTTGCAACATTTAAGCAGTATCTTCATTTAGTTTTTCCTGAATGTAGCAAATAAGAGATTTGTTATTTTTGAGAGGCATCGTTTTTTAAAACTGATCTTTTCAGAGCTCCCAAATGCAAATGCAAATAAAGCTTTCTATGAATGAAAAAAAATGCAAAATAAGAACTTCTTGAAGGACAGAAAATATATCCTGGCAGCATTGTTTTCTGTGTTTCAGTGCAAATAACCATATGCAACACTTCAGAATACAGAGCACTAAGTAAATGCTTTTGACCAMTATTTGAGGTAATATACTGGAAAAAATCTACTTGGACAGCATATGTTTAGGGGGTCTTAAATTTATAAGTATATTGCTGATGCTGTATGTGCTTGCAATTAAAACCTGCTGCATTGTAGGATTCTGCCAGCACGGCCCCTGAGGCTGGTGAACCTGGTGTACTGTGCCTTGCTGTATCCTGGCACTCACTCACAGTGTGCTTCAAAACCAGTGAGGCAGGGAGAGGAATCTCYGGTCATTTACAGTGTCTGCCACCTTAGGGAGCAAGGATCTGCCTGTGTGGGGAGGAAGAGGTAATGCAGGYACAGCATTGTGGGGCAAGAATATGGGTCACAGTTTTGAGAAGACCCCTTCAGCAATGTCCTTTGTGTAGAGGACTGATCACAGAGCCCCTCAAATAAATCAAAACTGATAGAAGACAAATTGTGTTTAATGATGGAAGAATTCCTGGAGCAGGAAGCAATGTGATATGTAAGACAAGGCTTCTGTCCAGAGGGCTCTGAAGAGGCAGGCCAGGGTCTGGACCTTGTTACCCATTAGCAGGAGCAACTCAGGTCCTTGCTTGAGCTCTGACACTGGAGATGTCACTGGAGATGTTCCACTGGATGGAACACTCTGTGTATGCTGGCAGCTGCAGCCTTCCTCATTAGGGCTGTGAGTAACTTGTTGGTATAACMAAGCTCACAGCAATATTGGAATTGTGTTTTTCCTTCAGGTTAACAAGACTTACCATGAGACCCACAGCATTGTCCTTGAGATTCTCTCAGAAGGGGCAAAGTTAAGGTCTGAAAAAGATGCCTTTGGATAGATGGGGTGGGGGGAGCAGATGTACAACTCTCATGTTTCCTTTTTTGCAGAACATGAGTAAAAAGTATCTGCATTTCATTTCCAAGGTAACTCAGGACAGGAACACATGACTGATACAAACATAGGTTTTATTTTAAAAAGAAATTATAAAAATGTGTTTGAACAAGGCTCTGCCACCTTATCTGCATGATAAAAATTTTGGGGTGCTTTGTTTTCTTCCATATGTAGATCAGGAAATGTAAACTTGAAAAAATCCACTGACATTATCCACAGGCATACTAATCCAGATTTTTCCAACTTCTTTAAGGAGACAGTCTGGATGTAGGTAAATACTGAAAAATATTATTTACTTCTCTCAGAGTTCATCTTTGGCCTGCAGTCAAGAAAGAAGTAACATGTTTCAGTTAACTGGAAGCTTAATTTTTCACTGTCTAGTCCTGCAAATACATCAAGAAATGTTTCTAAGTTCGATAGGTGTTAATGGCCTGGCCTGATAACTGATACTGTGGGGCACTGAGCAGCCCAGCTCCAGCGGGGTTGAACAGGAACTGAAGGCACCCAGCACTTTTCATTTAACTCTGCATGTACTGTACCTTTCTTCGGTGGCAGGTGCATGGGAAAAGGTCATCATCAGGCTGCTGCACCTTCTCCATCCCATCTCTGATTTTTGGCTCRCTCACTTGCAAGTTGGCATATTCCTAGTTTTAAAAAAGGGAAGAGATCGTTAATTCATAAATTTTTTAGAGTGTACATCTGGTTGCCAATACTGCACCAACTCAGCTGAGCAATTGTGTAAAAACTCTGGGACTACACAGTCCSGTCTTGCAGACTCTGTCACAGACAGGATGAGCAAACACTCAACTGCAGACGGGAGCCCYTTCGGGTGCCTCCCAGGAGTTTGGTATCTCGGTGTTAATGCACAGATATTTTCAGCTGTGGTTCACAGYGTGTGCGTCTGATGTGGAATTCTTTGATCATTGTGGGCAACATATTCTGGCAGATTAGATCAAGATTTATGGGATCCGACTGCCTCTCAAAGAGCCAGCATAGTCTTAAGGGGTTTCATAGGATAAAATTGAATACAATGTTTGTAAACCAAATGAAGATTTTAATTGCTGCTGCCTGCTTCATGGTTTCAAGTACTAGACTGGCCAATTTCCAGCAGCTCTGTTGCCCTGAATTCTTGCTGTGTAATTTCTATTTTTGTGCTAGTAGCCATTAAAAATATACTGACCTGGAAA
The DNA here is from genome assembly GCF_030028575.1 of Malurus melanocephalus. Lineage (NCBI taxonomy): Eukaryota > Metazoa > Chordata > Aves > Passeriformes > Maluridae > Malurus > Malurus melanocephalus. The sequence continues at coordinate 512,274 of NW_026623576.1, read as the reverse complement.
AGTTTGAAATAGTAACAAAAAATATGGTCTCCCATGAGATTGTTTCTTGCAAATTCTTGCCCGGATTTTGCAATATTTTTTGCCTRTCAAAGAAAAGGAAAGTTGGGTTTATTTTTTTTATTCCACAAAACTGTATTTATTTTAGTGTGCCCATGTTGATTGTGGAGTTACATATGTTGTTGACAGTTTAGGATAACTCAAATAAACATTSTTTTTAAAATTTGAGGCATTGTTATGAAAATACAATTTTTTCCCCAAAGTTCAATTTGATTTCAAATTAAGGGCAATATTATGTATTTTAAAATGGGGTTTTTTTAATTGGTAGAGTTGATGAAAATAATTTTCAAATCCTTTTAATATATTTTTAAAAAATTTCCTTTAAAGAAATGCAATTTTTGTTCTCTTCTAGAAATGTTACTGAGTACTTCCAAATATGTATTTACCTCTTCATCATGATCTTTTGCCCACTGTAATTTTTCTAGTAGATCACTCAGGTCACTTTTAAATGGGATGTAATGTTTCCAYGGCTGCAGCTCATTATAAAAGTGCTCATAGTAGATGGAGTCTTGCTTTAGCACCACACTGTTTCCTGCTAGTAGATAAGGCAATCTGTATGCTGCCACTGTGCCATCAATATTAATTTGGTATTTATACTGGAAAGAAAAGGATCAGAAGTTATTAAAAACCACAAGATCCCCAGTGGCTTGGTTAGGTTATATTATTCTGAGGGCACTGGTGTTACTGACTTGCCGATATTGAGACATGTAGGACTGGCTAGGCAAGCATCAACGTCTAAGAAGCTTTTATTATCTAGTATGGAATTCATCACAGTGCAGGGTACAGAGCTTCATCAATTAAGTTCTCCAGGAATTCTTAAGACGCTCATCCTCGGATGTGAGGGTAGATGTACCGCTTTATCCACCGATTTTCCCACTATGTTAGTTATGTTAGTAGTCCTGATCGCTGAATCAGGAAAAAGAAATAAAAAGGAACTTGAAATTACATAGATTACACAAGGTTCTACAGAACCTTTAGATGTAAATCACACGTTATTATCCTCAGTGTAAGAGCTACATAGCAGTTAATCCTAATGGAGGCATGTTTAGTCATGATTGTTACTGGTGCTATCCTGAAAAACTAAAAATCACTTTATTATCAATAGTACATACTAATTTATTTGATAATGGGGAACAGTGAGAACTGAGTTCTATGAAAAATGATTCGTGACTTACCTTAAAAAAATCGAAAAATGAAATATGCTTAACAATAGGGCCATAGAGGCTTTCATCATGTTTAAAGAAAAAAAAGTTTGTGAAAGCAGCATCTATGATTTCTGGGTATTTCCTGCTGAGTTTTACAAGCTCAAGCCTCTCTTTGCGGCTGTCACGTCCTCTCCAGAAGGCTGTGGTATTCTTGTCTTCCCATGATGGGCCAGTGTTTGCTTGGACTGACATCATATCCAGACTGACTCTGGAGCAGAAAGAAGTGATTTAGTAGTGAAGCCTACTGGAAGCTCTTTAAAGTGCAGTTACTTAAAAGAGTTCACAGTACTGAGGAATGATGAAGCTAAGTCATGAGCACACCATGTGTTACTGTATCAGTAATTTGCAGCAATAGAAACAGATAATGAATGTTAAATTCACATGTGTGTGGCATCACAGCATCAGTTCAACAAAATGGCATGTGGAAAGAGTACCTGTCAGCTGTCATGGAAAAAAGTAGGTAAAAGTGGATATGGTTGCCAGACAGGTAAAAGTGATGCAAAGTAGTATAACTTGCTTAATAAAACATATTTCACATCCATAAAAATGTTGAGAAATTAAAACACATAAGCTGGAAGGGCAAGAGATAGCAAATTTAGAAAAAGTCTTGATAAAAAATGGAACCTGAACTAAATGCAGTGAAATGATAAACAAGTTCAAGATGGATTACAAAGATCTCTTAGAAGCTGCCTATGTAATGTTCCAAGACAGAACAGAGCAGTTGCCAAAGCTAGTTACGATCAGCAATCAAAGTGGGAGATGGTTGCTCCTAGTTTAAGAATTCTAGCTATGTTAGGATTTGAAAGGTACACAAAAAAAAGGATTCTAGCAAAATCAGGAGAGAAAGACACCTGGCTAGTTGTCAACATGTTCATGGGGGGAGAAACAGAGCAAATAAATCAAATGTCTRCCCTTGAAAAACTTTTAAGCATTATTTTCAGTGATTTGACCATGTTTAGATTAATTTTGATTTTTGAAATGAAGCAGTGAATTATAATGTTGATACATTGATTACATAGTTACTGCCTACTACACAGGCATACAGTACAGGGGGGTGGCTGGGCGCAGTGCCAGTGTCTCAAAGAGTAAATGAAAAGAGTTAATACACTGTTAACACACCAATCTCCGTGGAAGGTCATTTGCTGTGAATTTTATGAAAAGCTAAAGCCATTTCTTACCGTCCCATAGTCTCCAAAACTGAGTCTGTTAAGTCATATGTTGGCATAACAATGTCTTTTGACTCACTGGACCCACACCATGAGAAGATTGGGTGCAAGTTCTGTGGGGGCTTCCTTTTCTCCAGAGGCCAGTCCCCCAAATTAACAAAAAATTCTACATCTGGCATTTTCACCTAAATGGAAGCAAAATAGGCACAAATGCAGTTTAACACAAAACAGTATTCTGCGGGCATCCTGCATTTTTAAAACAACCTCACCTAAGAGAAAAAAATAGCCAGGTACTTAATATACTTAATGTAAATGTAATAAAAGATTGAAGTTTAAAAACATGTTAGAAGTATTGAGACCACAGAGTAAAGCCTACAAAATAATATTAAAAAAAAMTATTTGTATGAAGTCACATCAGGCAGAGGAGAATCTTTTTTAGACAATGGCTCCCTGTTCTACTTTACATGATTGGCCACACAATCTTTTTATCAGGCTAGCATTGGGACCTAGTCAGCAACTGTATGGTTCCAAGGTAAGTTGGATCACACTGTTAGTGTATGGGCAATTGCTGTTGGGTGGTAAATTAACTTCCTGTCACATGAGTGATCTGATTCACCCTATGTCTGCAGGATGCTTAAATCCAACAGAAGAAAAGAGACAGCCATGATGGGAAGACCACATTTAGTCAGTGCTGCAGTTAATTATTTAGCATAACATCCTCTATTATTTACAGTATTTGGTAGTATGGAACCACACCTGAAATCACTGTCACAGCCAAAAAGCAAACAAAATACTGTTGATGGCCAGGAAGCAGGACAGAGGGCATAATTTTGCTCCTATATGAAACTGTGATGCACCCCCATATTAAGCATTGTGCATGGTTTGGATATTTTCAAGTGAAGAAAAAGCACAAAGAAAAGAAACTTTTCCTAAGAAAGGATAAGCTGCCTTGTGAGGGAAAACTCAATATGGTGGGCCACTTCAGTTTGGAAAGCAAAAGGCAAAACATGACATATGGCTGAGTTTTACAAAACCCTGAAAGTACTTATAAGGTCAGTGTAGAACTGATGTCCTATCTCAGTTTACTCTCTTCATTTCATTTTTAAAAAATATAAATCTCCCTCAGTTGCCTCTTTCAAAGCAAAAGAAATTAATAATTTGCGAAATATCACACACTCTTCTAATAGTGGAAGATATTCCTCTATTTAAAGGGTGTTTCCCACATGTYCTAATGCTCAGCACTACACTTCATTGCTACAGTGCCATCTAATGGTTATAACGGCCAAAAACCCCTACAAATCGTATTTTCTACACATCCTCAGTGGCACAATCACTCAGCAGCTTAAATCTTCTCCAACCAACTATCTACTGTCACTCAGTGACACTGTCCTAATAGAAATTTTCAGGTATTTAATGAAAACTGTGCTTTCTATATCTGTAAACAGTTTCCGGTTTTGGAGTTAGCAATCCTTTTTCAACATTTAGCCTGAAGTCCTTAGATGCAATTTAACTCTGTTATTTCTTGTCCAACACTACTGACATCAAGAACAGTTTATTTCCATCTTCCAAAGAACAACTTTTAGATAATTGCAGATTACATTCATGTCTTCCCTTAAACATTGCCCTCCCCTAGACAGTGTTAGATGAAATAATCCCCAGTTAAATTAATGTTCATTTGTACATTCAGTCATTTGTTGCATTTTCCTGTGCAATGTTAGCAACTGAGCAAYCCATAAAGCATCCCATAAAGGCAGACAGAGTAGCATAACTGATCCATTACTAATCCTGAGGATAATGGAAAGGTTACTTGACATTTCTTTCCCATGTTATGTTAACCTGTGTTTAGCTTTTTGCAGTAGTGTGCCACTGAGTCAATATTATATTTGTGACACTGCAACCTTCACTTTTCTGCAGGAAATAACCACTCACTCCCTGTTTTAAATAGCTGTCCTAACTATATCACTTAACCAGCCTYTGTGTATTATCCTGCCCTTGTCACTTAATTTTATCCATTTTTCTGTAAATTTATCTTGTTAAGAAAATATAAACTTATGATGCTGTAACATGAGGTGCTTGAAGGTTCTTTCATTTTTGTTATCTCAAAATTAAATAAGCATATTCTCCAGTCCATCATTCAGTCAAAACATAACTAGTTATTAAATGGTGACTGAACCYACTGAATCTCTGAAGAATATTTTTGTGACATCTCTCACATCTCTGGAAGCATTGGCAACTATTATTTAAGTAAGGCTTTCCRAGCAGATTACATTAGTTTCTTCTATCAAAAGTTTTTAACTTGTGAAAAGCTTTTGAGACTTAGCCCCAAAAGCCTAAAATTAAGATACTTAATATAGGAAATGTTTGACCTTGTTATAGAAAGGAATTTTACTTTTATGACATATTTTATGATAAATCCATATTGTTTCATACCAATTACCTTATCTTTCAGCTACTTATAAATAATATGCTTGTTTTTATTAGATTTTTAGGTGAACTCCATGCTTCAGTAATTCCTCTCACTTCTCTCTCCTCTTTTTAAAAGAAAAAGCACTTGGTCTTTTTACAGTCAAATTAGATATTAAYTTCGCTATCTTCTTATTTTTCTTACTGTTCTTTTTATGTAAAAATGACATATTTGTGTGTACTGAAACTTCAGCTTTGCTATCTTATGTCACYGTGTACATAACGTCAGGTTTTTTTCAAAGGTTCCCTAGGAAAGATTCTGTGTGCTGCTTTTTTCTTGTACATAAAAYGAGTCTCCCCACACACCCCTTGCTGGGTTTTTGTTACTCCTTCTCAGTGGAATTTAATGGGGAATGATATACAKTCCCTATTTTTTAAAGTCATCCTGTAAAATGTACTTGCAGAGACAGAATTTTCTATTAGATGCTATAGGATGATTTATTTAGTCTACAGAAAAAAGATCCCAATCCAACACACCCTGTTCAAGTTTATCAAACTCACTTATAAAAGCCTGCTTTTCAATTAATTTTTGTGATACTCCATTCAGATGGTATCTAGAATAGCTTCAAACAAGGAAAATCCATSTGACCTTTCTATAACTAATCAAAGAGCAAGAGATTTTTAACAGAAACAGCAACAAATATGCTGAAGTATATTTAAGCCCAACTTTCTATAAATTAGGACATGCAGAATAAGTGGCTGCACAGATGCACTCACTTTTCTTGTCAAAGAAAGCAGTATGGCATCCATGAAAATTCTGAAKCCAACATGTTCCCCATATGTCTTTATATAAACCTGAAAATAAACAAAGGTTTTGTGGATGTTTTCATTTCAGAGAAGGAACAGTACAATTTAGAGCTCTTTTAATCACTTAGTAACTAGTCAAACAGATTGTATGGCATATATTTATGAATCAGCTGGGAAGCTGTAGAAATCCCAGGAAAGTGATGAAAAAATAAACAAATTACAAGCTTTGCTTGCTTTTGCAGACGTTTGAGGTCTGTTTCATGKAAAAAGAAACTGTTGCCTATTTCTGTGGTATTCCATTCTTCTAATTTCCACATAAAASTCCATTGAAGTAGGTACAGCTTTGTTATAAAAAAATCTAGCTCAGATGCTCAGTAGATCTAAAAGCGGTATTTCTTTACCTCAGAATTATGCATGATGTAATTTATTGATGCACTTCAAATTAGATGATCGTGACACTTCACAGCAGCTCAGAGAACAGGAAACTGAATTAGCATTTAGGAGACTTGGGTGTGTGCCCAGTACTCATACTGATTGCCTGGAAAGCAATTTGCTTTCAGTGTGTTTCAGTTGTAACTTGGACAAAAAAGCACTTACAAAGTAGGACAGATATTGCTGAGCTCATATACAAACTACAAAGTATTCAAGGAYAGAGAAGCAAGCAAAGTCTTGTTCTTAAAGAACAGGCAAGAAGCTTTTACAACTGGGAACAGCAAAACTGCTTTTAAGATGATTTGCCACCAGATTCCCATATAGACTTCAGATCAACCCATTCCATACCTCATTGTCTTTGATGGTGTAGTGACACAAACTCTGTCTTTGTCCAAACCTCTGGGGAATTTCTTTTGCAATCTTATCTGGGTCAACAGTGGGAAAATTTGCTAGGTCTCTCTGAATCTGCAGAATGGTTTGAGGACAGTTCATTTCTTCCAGCCATGCACTGCTCTCCTCCAGAGGACAGTCACAGTTTTCATGGTAAATAGGTCCTATCAGGAACACAATTAAAATTTTATTTTTMATAAGTCATAATACTGAGCTGTTGAGGTCACAGAACAGGGTCAGGCACTGAACGTTCATTGCTTAGGGCCAAACCTTCAGCAACTCTAAATGGACATCTGAAATTTTTTTTAACTCTAATGGAGTCATGTCAACCTACATCAGTTTCTGTGTGAGCCCTCTACATGGATTTATTAGGCAACAGCTTCACAGTATTTGCTTCCTTTTATTATTTTGAATAGTATGCATAATGAATCCATAATTCCAATGGTATATGATAATCTAGAGAAGTATTGAGGTACCAAAGAACCCTATGCTTGTAGTAGAAAGTATTTTGGGACACAGTCTGTGAGTCATGATAGGAAATCTGTGTGTAGTGGTGCCTCTTACCTTTTAAAATATATGGAGACTTTGCAACATGCTTATCTCCAGTTTTGACTTCTATCCTCAGGCTTTTGTAACTTGCATACATCCTGTATCTCACAAGGAAGGAACCATCTTTCCTGTCCAATACTTGCACACCAACACGAGTGAACTGTTCTTCAGGAGCAGTGATCTTCACCTGGAATGCATTTTCACCTGGTGATGAAGTGAACCTACCCGGAGAATAAGTGGGAGCTTAATAAACGAAGGAAACATACAAAGGATTTCTTAGTCTGGTCCATTCCTTTGCAAGTTAACGATTTCCAGTGACTTCTCTGAGCCACATTAGACCTCTACAAGCACATCCTAATGTTCACATMCTAATCAAGGTGTGATTTTTCCAGAGAGAATTTTGGTAGGCTACCTAAAACATCTCATGCTATTAGAAAGAAATACAGAAATACAGTCTTTGACTATATGGGAACAAAGCACCTTTAAAAAACCAGCACAGCTTTTGATATGTAGCAGCTCAAGTGTAAAATAGGTAGAGAGCATGCAGATATATCTYGGTAGATATATCTTGGTGTCCTTTCCTGTAGGGACAGAACAAGGACAATGGTTTWAAACTAAAAAAGGTAGATTTGGTTGTATGTAAGTAAGAAATAATTTACAATGAAGGTGGTGAGACACAGAAACAATCACCCAGAGAAGCTGTGGATGCCCCATCAGTAGAACTGTTCAGGGTCAAGCTGGACAAAAATTTGAGCAACTTGAACTACTGGAAGGTGTCCCTGCCCATGTCAAGAGGCTTGGAATGAAAGGATCTTTGAAAATTTCTTTTAACCCAAACCATTCTACAATGCTATTAAAAAAGAATACTAGAACAAGTTTCGTTTTAACGGGTTAATAATTCTATTATTTTACATTCAGAACTAAAATGTTTTCAGACTAYCTTATTTTCCAGGAATTAATTAAAGAGGTAAAAACAAAGTTAAACTTCTTAATCATTATGACAGCTTATATGGGGAAAAAGCAGGGAAAAAACATTGTAGAGGGACCACATAATTCAATGTGTAAATGAGAACGTGTCCAGGTGAATGGGGGTTTTGAACGTCTTCAGAGAGAGAGACTCCACAGAGTCTCTGCGCAGCCTGTTCCTCTGCCACCCTCAAGGGAAAGTTTTTCCTCATGGTGAGGTGAAATTTCTTGTATTTTAATTTCTGGCCACTGGTCCCCATCCTATTTCATTCCTATGAAGTTTACCTAATGACCTATGGAGTAATGCTTAAATGATTCTACTCATCTTGTGCCTCAGCATGAAGGAGAAATATCAATGTTCCTAACAATGKAAACATGCAGGATGCCTCAGCCTAACAAATCAAATGTATTAGCCACTGCTGAAGTTTTGACAAAGGAGGCCAAAAAATTAATTTATCCATTGAAGAGCACGTATGTTTTACTGCTCAACGTTTTCATCCTCTTATCTCATCCTCTCGCGCCGTGATTTGATACTCCTTGAAAAGATTAATTAGCTCTTGCCAAGTGATACACAGAAAGTCACGCAGAGAGCTTTTAGCCTGCTCCTTCTACCAGAAAAACGCAAGCCTCTCGGTTGGACCCTGCCCACCATCTCCCCGAARAGCCGCCGCCGCGCTCACCTCAGCCCCTCGGCGTCCACGGCCTGCACGTAGAAGTACCGTGCGGGGAGCGCGGCGGCGGCGCGGAGCCCGGGCCCCCACACGGCGCTGCGCTCGGGGCTCGGCCGCCCGGCCCCTTCCCCGCCCGCGGCCGCCGCCGCCGCGGCTCCCAGGGCGAGGCACAGCGGCCACAGCGCACGCATCGGCAGCGCTGCCCGTGGCGGACAACACCGGCCTGCTGCCCTCGCCCCTCCGCCGGGCAGGCCCGCCCCCGGCGCGGCCCCACGGGGCGGGGACAGCGGCATCGCGGGGCGGCGCTGCCGGGAGGCGCCGGCCGGTGCGGAGGCACTGGGTGAGCCCCGGGAATTACCGGGACGGAGCGCATGGAAGGCATTGAGGACAGCCGGCTCTGCCCGCGGCCTTGAGTTACGCACCGACATCTCTGCGCCGCTGTTCAACCCSTGCCATGAGCTGAAGTTCCTCTCCCCAGCAGCCTCCCTTCACTCCATTCCCAAACATTAAGTAGGAAATGGAGTTTACATTTAGGCAAATGTGTTTTCAAAATCCTCCCCAGAGCGGCTGAAGGTGAAGAGCTTCTTTATGCGGAGGGTTGGCAGAGCACTGGAACAGGGTGCCCAGGGAGTCTCCCTCTCCGGAGACTTTCCAAACCCCCTGCATTCCCAGGTGCCCCTGCCTTGGCAGAGGAGTTGGTTTAGATGATCTCCCGAGGTYCCTTCCAAACCTAAGAGTTTTGTGACTCTGTGATGTGCGGCTGCCAGTAGTGCAGGTTTGGGATTGTCTGGAGCAGAGGTGAAGGRGCACCTCACCTGCTGCCAGCAGGGCAATTGCCCAACACGAGACTTTGATGATTCCATGGCCCTTTGTCTGTCAAATAACTCAACCTCCAATTGCAGAGAGCTAGTCCCAAACACCAGTGCTATTCTTAACTACATATGGAATCATTTAGGTTGGAAAAGACCTCCAAGAACATTGGGTACAACTGTTAACCCAGCACTGCCAATTCCATCACTCAGCCATGTCTGTGAGCACCACAGACATCTACAAGTCTTTTGAATACCTCCGGGGATGGTGATCAACCACTTCCCCGGGCAGCTTGTTACACTGTTTCACGACCCTTTCAGCGGAGAAATTTTTCCCAATATCCAATCTAAACCTTTCCCTGGTGCAACTTCAGGCCATTTCTTCTCATCACTTACTACCTGAAAAAGCAACATCCACCTCAGTACCACCTCCTTTCAGGCAGCTCCTAAACGTACACACCCAAATGCTTTTCTTTGTCTAAATTTAGCTACAGAAGCCTCCCAGAAATTAAGGCCTTTTCATGGGAGAACTTAAATCCCAAAAGGTACTTTCAACTTTGATCCTTATTGCTTTTCTCTTGTTAAGGCAAAAAATATGGAATATTGAAACTCATAAGCAAGGACTCATGAATTTCAAAGATATTTTGTATTTTGCATTTTGAAATATTGCAAGTATGCTTAGAGAAAAGTGCATAAAAATCACCTGCTTGGAGAAGATTGCAAGCTGAGAAATGACAGCTTGGATCAATGAAGAGAGTCTTTTCTAACCAACAACCTCATTACAAAATGCCGTAAATATTATCAAGCTCCAGCTTTTAAAGACATAGKTTTTGCCCTGTTGTGTTCTCATTGGCATGATTTTTCAGGACATTCARCAGTTAGAAGACTTGCAATTTCCAGTCTAAAAATTCACACAGGCTCTATTTTATATCCATGACCCTTTAGCTCCTCTCCTTTCCCCATTTTTACTCCCCTGATGTGTTTTATAGGCAGCTTAGCAGTGTTTTTTTCTCAGCTTATATTTTGCTGTATGAGAGAAGCCAGTCTCCTCCTGTAGAAGAGAACTTTAATGATGTTTTTATTTAAAAGGAAATTTGATAGCTGTAGAATTCACAGATCATCTCAGTAGGATGGCACTGACATGTTAAAAAAAGCACAGCAGCAATGAAGTAAAGGTGACACACTTCCAGCCTCCTGATGTTCTCTCCTCCAGCTTTTTCCCCCCACATAAGTGCAGCTCAGGGAATCTGTGCAGATTTGGTACTATTTGTCAGCACCCAAACAAGTAATAAGATAAATCACACAACCTAATTTTAGTCCTGGCTGGCAAAGCCAACATTGCTGCTATCCTAATGCCTATAATTTGGCTCAGATAAAAAACGCTTTAGAGGCAGAATTATTTAATTACATCAAAGGCTGTTGGCTGACTAAGGCTCAACAGGCTTCCAGTTGGCAAAGGCATAAGGGATGCTCTCCATTACAAGAGGCAGGTTGCCTCAGGATGAAGCCACATAAAATACTGAATGTGATCTAGGTCTTCCCATGTCGAGGGGACAAACATGGCTGTAACCACAATTGCTCAAGCACTTTGRCAACTTAGCTCTGCCTAGCCACTGAGAACTAGCACATAACACTAACAAATGAGGATATATTAGATCCTTTTTTATTTTCCATTGTTTGCAGGACTTCTCATAGAAAATATTGCTGGGAGTTAAGGCTCTGTGGACTGAGGACACAGTGCTGCAATTGCCAGGAGTGAATCATCTGTCAGCAGGACACCATACAACATTTAGATATTTTATTTAAATTTTTCTAACAGCCTTTTTATAATATAAATCATTTAACAAATTTCAATATTTAAAAATAAATGGATTTTGCACATTTGTGGCAGTACCAGAACAGCTTCAGTTGTATCTTCAATGTCACTGTGTTTGTTCATRTTGACTGCAGTGAAGGATGAGATGAGAAATATTGTCAGCAGTTTCAGACACTGTTATCTGAAATAAACATTTGTTTCCTCATCCAGTTTTAAGGAAGCATTGTTGTTACACATGTTCTTACTACCGTCAGGGGAACCAAGAGAAACCTGGTGCAAATAAATGGTCCAGGCATTTGTCCCTTGCTCCTCAGGAGAACCCAATGCTCACTGTTGCGCTCCTACAGCTTCCCCAAGCTCAGTARGAAGACATAGCCAAGTCAGACGTGTGATCCCAAAGTTAAGCCAAGAGTTGTGTTGAACTTAYCCTATCCCACGTTAACCTACCAGCAGCTCAGGGCAGCAGGGACTCCTGTCTGGGGCATCCCCTGGGAAGCCCTGCACCTAGCTGGGCCCTTTGGGGCAGACAGGTACCCACACCCCAAGGGAACATGGTGAGGGCACGKAGTGACCCTGAGCTGCCCAGGGAGCAGTTCCAGTGCATGGCAGTGCTGGACCTGGGAGGTTTTGCTCAGCACCTGTAGCGCTCCTGCTGATCGTGATGATCGGCCATTTGCATCAAAATTTTATTAGCCAATACTTTGCTTTTTCACAGAATCACTGAACGGRWCAGGYTGGAAGGGACCACAGTGGGTCATCTGGTCCAAGCCCCCTGCCYGGGCAGGGTCATCCCAGRACACATTGCATAGAATGGSATCCAGAGGGTCCTTCAGTATCYYCWGTGAGGGAGACTCCACAACCTCTCTGGGCAATGTGTTCCAGTGCTCGGTCACCTACACAGTAAAGAAATTCATCCTCATATTCCTGTGCTCTGCTCTTGGCCTCTCGTCCTATTGCACAGCACCACTGAGCACAGCCTGGCTCCATCCTCTTGGCACCTTCCCTCCAACACTTATACACATAGATGAGGTCCCCTCTCAGCCGTCTCTCCCCGCGGCTGAACAGGCCCAGCTCCCTCAGCCTATCTGTCGCTTTTCCACGCGAGTCCCCACGCAGCAGACGCTTCCCGCCGCCGCCATCCCGGTCTGCTCCTCCCCTCCCCCGCCCGCCCGCCCGCGGGCCACCAGCGGGCGAGACCATGAGGGCGCGTATGGGGGGGAGGAGGGCGACCAAAGAGGCGCCACCGAGGACGCCGAGGCGCAGTCGCGGCCCAGCCGGGAGGCGCCCGCGGCCGGTTCCTCCGAGGCACCGTGAGGACTCGCAGCGGGAGCGGGAGCGCGGCCGCCGCCGCCGGGCAGCCCCGCGCCCCACCCCCGTCCCTGCGCGGCGGCGGGAGTTGGTGCGGGCCGGCGGCGGAGGAGGCGGGGGGCGGCGGGGGCGCGCAGGTGAGCGCGCGGCTGTGTCTGCTTCCGGCGCGCCCGCGTCCCCGCTCCGCCACGGCCGGGGAGGCGACGCCGGCGGGCCCCGCTCCGCGCAGGTAACACGGGCCGGGGGCAGCCCTGCCATCCCCGCCGCCCCCGCCTTCCCCGCCGCCGCCCCGGCAGCCCTCCAGGAGGGGAGCGAGCCCACGGTCCCGGGGGGCCCCTTCCCCCAGCCCGCGGCTGTTCACTCTGGAAGCGGCTGGCGGCAGCGCGGGGGGAGGGGCGGGTGTTGGATGTGTCCCTGCGCTCCGGCGAGCGGAGCCCGGCCGGCTGGGAGGCCAGAGCCGCTCCCGGGGCGCTGCAGGTGCGGGGCACCATCCCAAGCCGGTGTCGTAGGAGGCGGCTGTGGAGCGGAATTCCTGCCTCCCTCGCTCCAGGTTCCCATCTGCGGCGCGTGTCTGTAGATGTGCGAGCTGCTGAGATGACAGATAACACACACGCTGTCAGCTTGCCCTTTAAAAATGATCGTTTAAGGCAAGCCAGCCAGCCTTCTAAATTTGTTTTTGCTAATTCTTAGCTACCACAAACAAAACCACCTTTCTTTCCCTCACGTCTTGAAGAATAAGAAGCACATAAAAATAAAAAAGGAGCCTTTAACAGCTGTAGGATGAAAGCACTGGAACAAATTGAGGGTASCCTTGTCAATTTACAATCGATAGAGGTTATAGTTACTGTAACTGTATGCTGGAACTTCACTTGCAGCAAAAGTATAYAGGATTCAGCAGAATTAAGTGACCTTAAGTTGCTGTTCTGTGATTTTTAAAATTGTATAAATTATTCTGTACACCACATTGACAGTGTATTGTGACTGTAAGGCATAGAAGAGATCAACTATAACCATGTAAATGTAGAAAGCTTTTATTTTTGTATTTTTTTATTTGTGTACTGGTTTATAAGTGTAATTGCTCATTATGTCCTCACGATGATATCACTGCGGTGTGTGCTGTTGGCACCTCACAAGTGATAAAAAGTCCTAGAGATGCATAGAGAAAGACACCATGTGAGTTGTGGTATTTTGAGGGCTCTTTTATTTGCTATGAATTCAAAGATAAGCTTTGTGTGTATTTTATGTTGAATGAGATGCCTGTTCTGATTTACCATTTTCTTTCAGGTACCTCATTGATACCTTGCAGAGACAATGGAGGCAATGATGAAAACCCTGTTGTAATTAAAACATAAAGAAAAAGTATTCTTAGCTGTGCAATATTCTTTTAGTATCATTCAATGCCTACTATTTCAGAAGATGAAAAAGAAAATGGTTCTGGAAGTAATGGAAGCACTGAAAGCAGACCTGGGAAAGAATCCCCAGAAGCTTCTCTTCATGATCCTGTGAAGCCATACTGCATGTCAGRCGCCTCCACTGCATCCTTGGTGTCTAGGGGAGATGGGCATTATCCATGGGGATGTCCTGTGACTCATACAAGAGAGAAATTTTATACCATCTGCTCAGACTATGCTTTTTTAAACAGAGTAACATCTATTTGTAAAAGTCCAAGTGCTTCAGTTAGTGCCTGCCTATCAGGTAGTGCTGCCTTAARTGTTGAAAATAACACACCTAATTTACTCAGCGTTCAAACTGGTGCTTCAGAGATAATCTACAGTGAAGATGCTAACTTGGAAAGCTTGCCTAGCAATCTTGGAAAGCTTCCACTGGCATGGGAAATAGACAAATCGGAGTTCAATGGTGTGAACTCAAATCTGAAGAACAAAGCAGGTGAGGTGGTGAAGTTTTGATGWGAAAGGAAAGGCTTCATGTTTACAGCTGGTTTGCAGAGAGGAGTGGCCAGCACATGTCCTCCTCGAGGAGGTGCTATAGAAAAGCCTGTACTTCATTTCAAGGAACATGCTTATTGGGAAGGAAGAGAGTGAAATAGGAGTGAAAGTCAAGTTGTAACTACCAGGAAAAGTGGCTCCAAAATAAGGCTGGCTTCTGCTTAACTGTATACCATTTGGGGTGGTTTCTGCTATTTCCCCTGCCCCCCCTCACCCAGACAACCTCCCCCTGTGGTGTTGGAGTGATTTTTTTTCTTTTATTTTAGTAGGATCTAGTATATTATGCATCTGGATGTATGGCTTCAAAAYGAGACAAAAATATTTCTGCTCTAGCATGTGGCCCAACTTCCTTTTTCTACTGCCACAGTGGCTTATAAAAAGGAAAAGACCTTGAGTGTATATCATTATTCATGGATCTACATATAAGTTTTCATCAGAAACTAGCTGGGTTGCAGTGCTGGCAGTGAAAAACAAGCATTTTGTTATGTTCCCTGTGTACTTGATGTTAGGAGATAGGAGGTCCTTTGGTCTGAGAATCTATTTCTGGGATGGGTGATTTAACGCATTAGAAAAATCAGATTAACTTATCTCTCTAAACAGTTGGGCAGGTCATCATTAATTCCATTCATGATCTAAACACCATGTTGTTTACAGAGCTAATGGCAGCTTTACAAACATATTGACAATTTAGATTATGCATTTKAATTTTCTCCTTTCAATTAATGTTTAGTCCCAGGTTGAACTTACTAACACACGTTTTGTTTCTATTTGAGCTGTATTACTAAAAGTATCTAAGAAGAAACCTGTGAATGGTAAACTAGACATTCATTTGATTCTGAAATTTGTTTTGCAGGTAACATGAAGAARCAAGGGACAAAGAAAAAATCAGTGGACAAAAAAAGCAAGCAATACAGGGAGTGTCCTCAGCGTTCAGCTCTTGAAGACGTGAAGGAGAGAAAAGTGTTGGATCTTCGAAGATGGTAGTATTTGTGAATTGTATTTAAAATTATCCCATGTAGTTTGAACACTGTTAATAGTTCCCTGATTTCAAACTTAATAATATCTTCATAACTTTTAGTAGAAATGGAGATATGTTGAGCATACACACACTCTCTCATGAATTCTACAAGAAAAATTAGAGCTTCTCTCCCATCTGTTGAAATTCCTAAAACATTTTTCTTTCTAAACATCCTTTTTCTTTCAGTAAAGGGAAAGACTTATATGGGGGTTCATTACAAAGCAAAAYGCAAGTTCATTAGCATGGTCAGGCAAAAAGTAAACTTAAACTCGTGTGTTTTACTCCTGATTTTACTTTTTATTGGGAAATAYTTTATCATAATATGTCAGTTCTATACAACCATTATCATATTAATATAGTTCACTAAGTTCACTTAGTTTAATGAATCTGTCTGGATCTTACTCTATGTCTGTGACATCACCAAGTTAGAGTTAACCTAGGAAATCTGTGACCCAGAATGATATTCATTAGTAAATTGGTAGAGATGCAGTTTGCTACAAGTTCACGTGTAAGAAGAGAATGGATAAAACCGTACGTTGTATTAGTGCAGATCATATTTTCTTACAGAATCATTTGTACAGAACTCCCACGGTGTTGTGAGGAATTTGACTGATTTATGTGAAGTAGAGTAGTAGCATCTGACAAAGAAATTGGTTAGCCTATTTCCTTAATTGTTTTCTTTAAACATACAGTTGTTTTGTCTTTCTGTTTCTTTTATTTAATATAGGTGACATAAAGACATTTAATATAAGTCAGCATTCTATGTGACATGGCCCACAGATAGTTCAGGTTTGTCCTATAACTAGATCAAGAGTGCTTACTAATGTGTTTGGGGATTTTTTTGTTTAAGGTACTGTGTTAGCAGACCTCAATACAAGACTTCCTGTGGAATTTCATCCTTAGTGTCTTGCTGGAATTTCTTATATAGTACACTGGGAGCTGGAAGGTAAGTCACACTCAGAGACTGCTTTGCCTGTAAAGTGTCAAAAATATGTTACTGGTTACTTTATTAAGCAACACTTTTAMATTTTTTTTCTTTTTCAGTTTACCACCCATCACTCAAGAAGAAGCTTTGCATATACTGGGTTTTCAGCCCCCATTTGAGGAGATTAGGTTTGGTCCTTTCACTGGAAATACAACTTTGATGAGGTATGTTTGGTTCTTTTGATGCAGCTGAATTGTTAATGKATGCAGAGAGAAACTTTAAAAATACGGTAGTAGTTTATTTATTAAAAAAAAAAGTGGCCAGTGTTTTAGCTCACTTAAGTTTTAGACTAATGAAGCATATCTGGGTACTCTGACCATAAAACGCTTCACAGAAACTTTCCAAAGAGTTGTTTGCACTCACCATTTTGTATGGTGYGATGTTGTTACACAGGCCAGATCAATGTGAAACTCTATTTAAKTTTTGGTTCAGTTTGTGTAATGGTTGTATAATACTCTAGTAAGTCTGGTCTCCTGGTTAGGAGACTTTTTCTTTGCATTCATCTTCCTGTTTTTCCAAATGCATATTGAATGTTCACTAGTATCACTAAAAGAGTCTGAAAAGGCAGTTGATATACTATAAACTTTATGTAAAATATAATTTAAGAATTGAAAATGAGATAGTGCTGCATCTTTGCTGCAGTAGAGCTGTTCAGTAACAAAAGCATGAGGCTGGAGTCACAGAACACTTTGAAATTTTTTATCACCTCTTCTGTGTTGTTTCCTGCTGTTTATAAGTTGTATCTAATATCTCTGTACTTTTTTGTATTAAATTAGTAAGGGATTTTAAGATTAAACAAAACCAAGGAGCATATTGTACTTGAATGCTGAACATTTTTGCCATGGCTTTGGTGTGTTACTCTTTGGTGAGATAAAACAATTTTGAAGAGTTCTTGCTTGCTTTGTGAGTTGCATTTGATTTAGTTAGGTTTTGGAGGGTAGAGCAACATATAGTGTTTGGCTCATCAGGTTGGTGCTGGATTTGAAAATGTGACAACAGTTATTCTCCATTCAGTATACTGGCTAGATCATTGAAAAGTTGCGTGAAGAATTCCTTGTCTGCATTAGGAAACTCAGATCTGGGATTTGTATCTCTTCGAGAGTTTTTCAGGATGTAGCAACTCTCATAGACCAAGCTGATACAATGTTATATTTATGTCAACAGTCTATACACACAAAAGTTGAACTTCTATGATTTGCCCTGAGTGTCCTGTGCGCTGCAGAGAAGCTACTCTTTTAAAAAACATTCAGTGAATTAATTAATTCATTTTCTGCCTAATCAAATAACTTAAAAATACTTGGCAAGTTGGGAAACAGGAGGGCTGGGAGCCAGCCCCGTTACCCAATATAGCTTTATGGTTGAGGTATTATCTTCAGACATGTGAATTTGAATTTTTTATTGTGGAAAGGCCTTCACTTATTGCTGTGACAAGGAACGGCAGTATGGGGCTCCTGTAAGGCCTGGGCTTTGTGAAATTTAGGTGAGAGAAATCCAATAAGATAAGCAGAAAGCCTCATTTGRAGGGCCCCTTCTGGCATCTTAGATTTCATTTGTGTAGCTTACAAATCGTGGTTAAATTTTGGCACCTTGCAATCTGGTTRTTTTTCTAAAGGCTGAGTAATTGAACATTAGAGATGACTGGACCAAATACAGTAGAACCAACATTTCACATCCAGACCTTTGGTTATTAGAGATCAATGTCAAGCCTGAAAAMACAAAATGAAGGAAAAGGGTTTGTGTATTTATTTCTCTATCTAGGATATGTTAAGTTTTGTTTRTATTGGGTACCATGGTCATYTGCAATCTAAATACTAGTGAGGTAGGTACTTAGTAGCACACCAAGACTTTGTTTTCTTAAACTGTCRAGCACWGGARAAGTGTGAGGAAATAAAATTGCATTTAATAACTCTTGAGTTACTACAATCTTTAAGCTTATTGTTTCAGATGGTTTAGGCAAATAAATGATCACTTCCATATCAAGGGATGCTCATATGTTCTGTATAAACCTCATGGGAAGAACAAGACAGCTGGAGAAACTGGTACGTARCTAATCCTAAAGCATTCATCTTACAGTGTATAAATTGCAAAGTCCTGCAGTGTGTTGCATTTGACAGGACAGAGTCTGTAAGTAGTACTTCCAGTCTGAGATAAGGTACCAAATAGCTCCAAGTTGSCTGATTTTTCTGCTTTTACTTTTCCTCTTATTTAGCTAAAATTTTCATTTGTACTTTTATTATGATAAAATACATTCTGTGCTATATGTCTGGGATTTTGTGGTATTCAGGAAAACACTGCATTTCCAGTTCTGCATTGGTGTGTAGGAAGATTTGTTTGCTATCATCCATTGGGGGAACAAAACAAATTAGTCTTTACTAAATGTTTTATGCTTTTAAAAAGCTCAGTTTTAATGGTAGTGARCTCATCTTTTCTGCCTTACTTTAGCTGACATCTGACTGCAAATTTAGGTGATTATTCTCAAATAGCTGATGGAGTTACATTTTTGTTACTTTTTAATGTTCTTCTTAAAAGATTTTACTTTCATGCAGAATTTACTAGCCTTTGGAATAGTCTGGGTAGTTACCTTCTAACTGAAGATTCTTTAAAAGCACATACCACATTGAAAAATTTTATAGGAGATTATTAAAGTGGAATTATTTTTTCATAAAAAATAATTTAAGTGGTTTCCCACTTAAAAATTGTCATATTTCAGTGGCKCTTCTATTATTTTCCTGCAATTTAGCACTATGGTCACATTACAAACATGCCAACAAAATTGTRTGCCTATATGTGTTTCTGAAATCAGGGAAGCTCATGGTACCAAAATGTTTGAGTGTTTTTAGTGGTTTTAATAGTATCATCAATGTGTGCCACATTTGACTTGAGGCAGCAGGACTGTGTTCTATTGCAGTTCTAGGTTAAGAGATACTTTTGGTTCTTTTTTTGATTTGATTTTGATCTAAACACAAAGCATGCTTTATATTGCATTTCTCTGGCACAGATTGTGCAGCAGAGAGTATTTAATTTCCTGCCTGGTACAAAAAAGYAATAATAAGTTCCAAATCAGAAGTRTATTTTGTATATGYCATTCAGGTCATGTCCTCTCATTTAAAAAGCAGTGTAACTACTTTGTTGTCAAATAGATTTTTTTTCTGTTGGATATGTTACACAGGATCCAAAACAACCTGGCCTGTAACCTGATGTTTTTTTGTAGCTTCAGGGGCCCTTGCAAAGCTGACACGTGGACTGAAAGATGAATCAATGGCCTACATCTACCATTGCCAAAACCATTATTTTTGCCCAATTGGATTTGAAGCAACCCCAGTAAAAGCTAGCAAAGCCTATAGGTAAGATACTGCATTTATGTTTATGTTACTGGAAGAAACATACAGTAAAATTTACTGCAAATTGATGCCATTTTTCTCCATAAATAACATTCAATTTTCTGTCGTGTAGACATTTGTCTGAGTTAGCAAAAGCACTACAGTGTGATTTGAAAGGCCTGACTTTAAACATAACTAAACAGACTACACTGAGAGAACTTGAAACAGAAAACTGTAAATCATATTAAGAAATTGTTTGTTTAAAGACCTCCTAGCCAGATAGAGGGAGGGTAGTTATTTTATTGAAGGACAAATGAAGGTAACTAGTCTGAAAAATTAAAATGGATGGGCTGAAAAACAGCCAAGTGGATTTTTTTAAGGCTAAACAATAAAAAGCCAGCTAATTATGGGGAGAGTCTGTTGCTGGAGAACTTGGCAGGAAAGATGAAGTCTGTGCATCTTGCAATTTTCCTTTATAAACTAARAGCAAAAAGTCTACAGTGCTGTTAATACCTCATGAGGTGGATGTGATGAAATTTACACTTAGAAATCAGTGTTTGTAGATGGCAAGAGCAGGGGTTGTGCAGGTATCCCAGGATGGYGGTTGCATACTTTTTTTGYATTAGTGTTGTCTWATAATGATGATKATGAACTCCAATTACTGGAGTGTAAGTCATAGAAAATTAAAGTTTATCTATATAATTTATTGCCAGGAAATGACAGGGGATAGGCAGGGAGGGGGCAGTGGAAAGCTAGAAGAGGTCTTTGGGCTATGATAGTAGGTGGCTTTTTGAAACAATGCTTCAAATGCTGCAGTACTTATAAAAGATCAGGAGAAGCTTAATATGCCAGTTTAGAATAAAAATAGTTACCTGTATAATAATTTCACATTTATCAGGGTGATGCTATGAGGATCGTATAATGCAATAGTTGATACAGTTTTCATCTAAATACAGGTTTTAAAGAAAGATAATAGCATTAATGTTCATATTGAGTTTAGGGAARGTTTTGCATTAAACCCACAAATTTWAACTTTGRAWATAGTAATTCTTGAGATGATACATGTTAGCTTTTGTAAGGCATTTACCTTGCTGCTCAATGTAGTAGAGTGCTATTTGTAGTAGAGTACTCTATGTACTGTCTTGTGGAGAGTAGTTTGTTTTACCTTATTCCCTGCATCATATTAAACTGTTTTTCCTCTCTCAAAGTACTTGCAAACACAGTATGTGTTAGAGGATTCTATTGGACTTTCTCAAGGTTCAACCATTGGTCAGTATTTGTTAGTATTACCACAGAGCATAAGTAGTCAATCTTTGAGAAAATTAGCAGATACCAAAAGTGGGGAATGTTAAACAATGAAAAGCGTAGGTCACTACTATAAGGTGAGTCTCTGGAGTGCTGTTTGCTTGCTAAGCAGTCTGACTTTGTGTTGAAGAGGTAGAGTCACATCGCGGAATGGAGAATGCTAGCTCAACTTTTGGAGTTCAAAATGGTTATTGATTGGAGGTGATAAAGCATAATCATCTGAATCTAATTTATTCCCAGTGTGAGGCTTATGATAGGGTTAATGAAAGTGTTTAATATATTAACAAAAGAATATATTTTTTTCTTGAGACTGAGTTCACTGCTTTGCCAGATTTGTGAGAAGAATGTAAGAAAATACACTCCAAAYAGAAATTCAACACAAGAGTCTGCTTAAGCTTACCAAAGTGTCAGTTGCTTACTTACTCAATCACTTAGTAAGAACCTGCACTGGAAGACCAAAATAAAAAAAATAAGTTTATTAGATCAAAAATGCAATCTGAGAAATTACATGGTCCAGTGTGTGGAAACATAACACACCTTGTAACTACTTCGAATTTCTGTTGTTTAGTAATGAGTGAGAGCAACACTTTCATTCTTTACCCATGGCTGAAATGGATTCTTAGTCACTAGTGATGTTATTTTTAAGTCAATATTAGATTTTTTTCCGTAACAACAGTACTCTTCTAACAATGTAACATGAAGTAATCAGTTCAAGGAACTTTTGAAGCTTTACTTTAGGCTGGAGGTCAGACCAGATGAGTATCCTCTTTTCTTTGAATTTTCTGACCCTACTGAGGAAAAAAAAAATTTGTTTGCAGAAGTGCTACCAATAAATTCTGGAGTGGTTATTGTTTACCTGTTTTTGCATTGTGGTAACAAAGGACCACAATGAGTTTTTCTTTAAAAATTCAAGCTAAGAAACATTTTAGGTCCCAAAAGAAGTAGGTAGATAGATTACTAGGCTGAGTTTAGAGACAGTTCTTAGGTCTGACAGACTTCCTGTATAATCTTAGGTTGCTGGATTTGGACTCGGGAGACCTGGGTTCAGTTCCCAGTTCAACCACAGACTTCCAGTGTGACTTTAGGTAAGTCAATTAATCTATCCTGTGTCTTGGTTACCCATCTTTGCATTGATGGCATAAATGGTTATTTTACAGGGAATTTTTTATAAGTAGACCAGTTGTTCCAAGCAGTAAGGCCATATGCTGTCTAATACCCTAGACTGAAAAATGTCAGGTGTTGACACAGTTAAAATGGATGTAGTTTTTCATGAGGTAATTGTACACAGGAAGTCACAGAGCAGTCCTGTGTATCTCATCAGTCTGCCCGGACACCTGTCACAAATTTTCCCTGACAAGGTTACTGCAGACTTTGAGTTGCTTGGAAGCTGATCACAAACTAGTGTCAGTTCAAAGGTCTGGGTTTTTAATATCTGGTATTGGATGCTTAAAAGGAAGCATTTGAAGTTGCCAATTTTGTTCTTACGGGTTCTCCTATAGCTCTTAGTAACAACTGCCAGCCGAGTTGTAGTTTAAAAATAGTGGAAAGGACTCCTTCATGACTGTTAGACATGACAATTAGGGAGGAAGATGTTTATACCATATTTATGTGTCTTTCCACAGCTCTTATTTTGGTTGTTGCCTACATATTTATATTTAYGTTGTATACCAGACTGTCTTTCATTCAACCTGCTTTTTAAACTGCTTTTTGTGAAAATCCAATTTCTTCCCAAATAATGTGCAGTAGGATTCCCAAGGTTTGCTTTCAGGCTGTGTGAAACCAAAGGTTCTCTATATTCAATTGTGAGTGCTGTTTATAGCACAGGAGCTAGTTTTTAGTTTGGCTGAGGAAATATGAGAAAATCCTTAAAAGAACAATAGAATGTTAGCATCTCTTTTTAGTACGCCCAATAAATCTTACTAGGATTGTGTCTTCTATTGAGCAGAAGTCGTGTCTTGCAGCAAGAAGTAGAATATTGGATYTTAATTGGAGAGCCAAGCAGAAAGCATCCAACAATACACTGTAAAAGGTATGGTACTTGGTAAGAATGTAAAGCAATGTTTTCTTTCAAGATAGTTTGTATTTCTCTACTCAGAGTCACCAAGTGACTTTTTAGTGTTTTTGAAGGAATATGTAAATATTACAGAAACAGATGATGCTTTAGTGAGAAGCTTTGTGTTTTKACCTCAAGGCTGCTTCTGCAGTTTTATATCACCTGTCAGAACATATGTGGGCTGCTGAAAGCCAAAGCCCATATCTCTTGCTAAAGTGTGACACAACTCACATTAGTCAGAAAGAAAAGGCACCCCAGCTGTGTCTTGACTGTGCACAGGATATTCTGCTGCTGCCAGGATCTCCTAGCTCAGATGCAGGTAGASCCTGTACTCTGTTGTGTTATTTGCTTATCTGTGCATTAAAACAATACATTTATGATGAAGTCTGACTCATAMAAAGTTGATGTCTAAACTAGATATACACACTAGGAGAGCTAGAGAAATTTTCTGTGTAGAAATATCATGGATTGGTTATWTTTAATAATTGTTTTTGGTCAGTGATAAACTATGTCAATAGCTGCAAATACTTGGGTATTTAGGAGTATGAGAGTAAGAGCAACAAAATTAAAAACACATTATACATGTGGTTGCTGTGCTGAGAAATGGCGTATTATAGATCCCAATTAGAGAACTTTGCCCTCTGGTATATTAGCTACAAATGGCACAGGAAAAGGTTTCTGAATATGTAATAAAACCCTATGTGATACTAATTTTGATTGTGGAGACATTCTTCCTCCTAGTGCACTCCCAATGAGAGCTGGCAGAAAGTACTGTGCTTAAGGAAAGAGRGCAAAGTTTGGGGTAGAAATGCATTTTATGAACTTGGAGGGTGGTGTTAAATTAGACATTGAGAGAAATTAAAAGGTGATATGTAGGCTTAAAGAGGTCTGGAATATGAAAGTATTTATTTCAGTTGGACTGGAAGGAACTATGAATCTTTGAAAAGCTGAGTGAAGGGGGTGTGATTGAATTGATAGTTTAGATTTAAATAAAGTGAAGGAGTGAGTTACGATGAGAGTTGTCTGGTAAAAGCACATTTAGTATGTGAAAAAAACAAACAAGGAATTAAACAAAATGATATAAAAAGGTAAGAGAGGTTTAAGTGAAAAAAAGGCTAATGTATCTCTGCCTAAACCACACTTTGCTTCTTTCTTTCCCAAACTGATGAATTAGTAAGCTTAAGGAGCTTAACTAATGACTCACARTGCTCGTACACATTTTGAAAGATGTTTCCCAAGGGCAAGAATAATCACTGTGAATKCTTTGATTAAAAGTGGCACTTTTGTATCTGGCTTGATGTCTCTAATACTGAGGCTTTTGTATCTTTGCACATTCATCTATCTTTAAATCACTGGTAAGACTATTTAAAGCTACAGGCCTGCATTTGTGTGCATGTGTACATGAGTCTTTGTGGTGCTGAAGTTTCATARGTGTCAGCTCAGTAGTAATAATTTTGTTCTGTAGGTGGACAGACATTGTCACTGACCTAAACACTCAAAATCCAGAATATCTAGATATTCGTCACCTAGAGAGGGGATTGCAACATCGAAAAACAAAGAAGGTAAGGTGAACTCACTAAAATGGGAGGAACCTTGTGGTAGGTTTTTGCAAACTTCATAGTTCAGCAGTGTAAGATAACTTCACTAAAGAAATTTGTTCTGTTATGAAGTGTTGCTGAAGATGGAAGTATAATATGAGTTCTTGCATACCGAAGTCTATTAGCGTTACTTGCTGGACAATATATAAAACATCAGTCAGTAAYTTGGTATATGCTAGGATGAGCCAGGTTATCTGTGTATACAGGTCACAATRTTTAACTTCATTTAAAATGTAGCTGCAGCAAGTATAGAAATGTTTTGCAGACAAATTAGGGACCCTTTGGGGGATGACCCTCCAAYTACATTTAAGTGGGAAAGAAAGCGCATCAAGCAGGATCAGGCATAAAAGAATACATGTGTCTCCCTTGTGTGGAGTTACTGTCAATGCATGTGGCGTTCTTTCCTATAGATAGGGCTGTGTCTCATAGGTAGAGGATTTGAGATTTGCAGATTGAAAGTCTGAAGCACAGTGAAACATATCTTCAGATGTGAAGACCCTATRGAAGACTGTCAGCAAGAACAGAATGGACCAGAGCAGATAATTACTGAGAAGGTAGCTAGAAAGTAAAAAAAAGACTAACAGAAGATAAGTGATAGTGGCCCATGAAAGATAAAATGGATAGCTTAAAAATGATCAGAAAGATAAAAAAAAAGCAGTAATTGAAACTGGGAAACAAAGAGAACTGATACATGCAAGTTTTGTATTTGTATATATGGTTTCGTGTTTTGTTGTTTTTTTTCCTGGTTTGTATGTTGTGGCACATTTTGTTTGTTTTCCTTTTGGAAGTATTRTTACTTGCCAAAATGTTGATTGCAAATATCTTAGGTATGATAGAGATGCAGCCGTAGTGTGCATTTAACAAAGAACTTTTTTTTTACTTGGATTAGGTTGGAGGAAATCTTCATTGCATCATTGCCTTTCAGAGACTTAACTGGCAAAGATTTGGTCCTTGGAATTTTCCATTTGGAAATGTTAGACAGAATAAACAATCCCAAACACATGGACAAGGAATTTCCAAATCTGAGAGTGAAGACAATATATCTAAGAAACAACATGGACGACTGGGTCGATCTTTCAGTGCTAGCTTTCATCAGGAATCTATGTGGAAGAAATCTAATCTTCGGGAGAGGAGGAACAGTGGGTATCAGAGTTATAATGATTATGATGCAAATGATTAAAATTAACTTTTGATGATAGAGTTGATATTATAAAGTTAGTTTTAATCAAAACATATTAGGGATTTACTAGTCCTAGAATACATAAGAATAGAAATTACGGTATAAGTTAAAGYTTCATAATTATTAAATAAATATGTTGATATGGTTGCAATGGATGAAATGTGATGTATAAAGTGACAGATAAGCACAGATTGTTGTGATTTTGCAATCAAAGGTGAATATGATAGCAAAATCAATAATTTCTTTTGAAATAATTGTACTGTGTTCTGATCTGTGAAAACAAAAGAGCAGATTGAAAATATTCAGTGTAATAAACGGACTTCATTGAAAATATTTATTGTTCGAAAGCATGAAACATTATGGTATGACTTTATAAAAAAGGTTGTTCTGCAAATGGTGTGAGGATAAAAGTAAACATTGCCTTTGTTTGTAACACTTCATTTTAGTAAGRCTGCCCATATCCAGTGCAAATGAAAAAAGACTCACATAGGTTAGAAAACCTTGTTGGATTTACAAAGAGAATGTACATTCTYCATTTAGTTCTCATTAGACTTCTGTGAGTCAGATAATCATATCTTGTCAAGYAGGTCTCAGTTTCTGTTCCCTTATCTGGTTGCCTGTTTTTGATCGTGAGGAATCGCCTGTTCGAGGATGGAACTTCTCTATTGCTTTTGCTCTGTGGGTAAAGTGGCTGAATTCTTACCCTGGAGCCTCCTGAGAGCATGGACTCACTCAACACAAGCTTATGAAATTCAGTATTAAAAAGCTGCATTTACAATTAGCCAAATGAGCTAGCTGAACACTGTGTTCTGTTGGCAGTTCTTTTCCTTGTTCAGTCTTAAAATCTCTGTCCTCTTTCTGCTGCTCTTTTCATTTTGTGTGAAGGGGATGCAAGTGCTGAAAACTGCTGGCAGCCCYGATGATATACCTCTCAGCCAGCACACAATTCAAGCTTTTTCAGGTGTCCCAGGTGAAGTCTTCTTTTTTTTTTTCTTTCCCTGATGTATCCAGTTATTTGCCCAAACACATCTCAATAGCTGTATTGTTCTGTRTACAACTGTTCATACCTGCTCAAAGATTAATTTTTTTGGCATAAAAGATTTGTCATGGAATGCAGGGGTTTTGTAGGTTGCTGCTTTTGTTAACCAAAAATGGGAGACTTTTAGACTTTTGTTCATTCAATAAAATTTGTTTTCTATATTGTTGTTTACTTCTCATTTGTCTTGGAAATGATGGCCCTGCATTTAGTGAAAGGCTTCAGCAAAGTAGGTAAGTGACTGATCAGTGTTGCAAATACTGCTTAGCAAAGTAGGTAGGGTCTC
This sequence comes from Malurus melanocephalus, assembly GCF_030028575.1. NCBI lineage: Eukaryota > Metazoa > Chordata > Aves > Passeriformes > Maluridae > Malurus > Malurus melanocephalus. The sequence continues at coordinate 484,968 of NW_026623576.1, read as the reverse complement.
TTGGGTCATAAAAAGTGGCTGCTCTGKGCAGCCACTCTGATGTGACTTCTAGTATTTAATTTTCCAAAGCCTGCAGCCTCATCACTGAACAAAACCCATAGGTTTTGAAACTTTCCAGATGAGCTATTATCAGACCMTGTTTTTGCAGGCTGAGTTTGGCCTCAGCTTTGTTTAGAGTATTTGAGACGTGTACTTTAGAGGATTTAGGACTTATACAGAGTAATATGTGTATCTCATAACTTTTGCTTAATAATGATGGTTGTTCTGCGAAACAAGAGTCTCTCCTCTGATGGTAGCTGGCTGCACTGTTTAAGCAGGTTGTGATAGAATTCTGGTTTTAGTTATTTTGCTCTTGGGCTGGAGACTATCACACTTCATCCACAGAGTGTGTAGTATATGGATTCTTCTAGCAGTARCAGGAGGGATTGTGCTGCCGGGAACTTTCCCTAGGGATTTTCCCGGGTGCTTTGTGCATGCAGTGAGGGGCACTGGGGCTGTGGTCAGGGCAGAACCCTGAGGCTGTGGCGGAAATCATGTTTGAGGGGGTGGAGGGGAAACAGAACTTTTATTCTGTGTCGTGGGATTTTGTTCTGTAACGGGAGGCATTTATTGTTCTCAGTCCAGAGAAGGGCAGCAGAACTGGTTAAAGAGTCTGGAGCACAAGGCCTGTGAGAAGTGGCTGAGGGAGCTGGGGTGGAGGAGGCTCAGTGGTGACCTTACCACTCTAAAACCACCTGAAAGGAGGCTGGAGCCAGGTGGGGGTCAGCCTCTTCTCCCAGGTAACAGGTGACAGGATGAGAGGAAGTGGCCTCAAGTGAGCTTTAGGCTGGACATAAGGGAACGTCTTCACAGAAAGGGTGGTTAGATATTGGAAGGGACTGCCCAGGGAGGTGGTGCAGTCACCGTCCCTGGAGGTGTTTAAGGAAAGASTGGACATGGCATTTAGAGCATGGTCTAATTGACATCAAGTGTCGTTCGGTTACAGGKTGGACTCGATGACCTCAGAGATCTTTTCCAACATGAATGATTCTGTTATTCTCTGCTGTTTGGYACTAGGCTCTGCTCCGGACAGCCGAGGAGCCACCGGCCTCRTTAACCGCGGYGYTCCSCKYAGCTRGAGAGCCGCGGGTGGCAGCCGCCCKGCCGCGGTGTGAGGGGCGGGCTGTGGGCGGCCGCTCCCGCTCCCGGGCAGGGCCCTGCCCCGGCTCCGCCCGCGCACTGCGGCTCCCGGCGGCCCGCGGGGCTGCGCTGGGCGGGGCCTGCGCCGGGCGGGCAGCGGCGGCTGGGCTCTGCTTGGCCCTTCCTTCCGCGGCCCTTCCTGGCCCTTCCGCGGCCCTGCACCAGGATCTGCTCCCCGCTGCAGGTCCGGAGCCGCGATCCCCGCCAGACCCTGTCCCTGTCCCTTCCCCTGGCTTGTCCCGGCCGAGCGGCTGCCTCGTTGTTTCTGTTCGCATAAATGAAGCAGTCGCGGACCGTATAGTCTTTAGGTTATTCCTCCTTTTGTGCGTCATAGATTTTTCTCTCAGAGCAGCTAAAAAAGGACAATGGGAGTTCAAGGTCTTTGGAAGCTGCTTGAATGCACCGGGAGACCCATAAGCCCAGAAACGCTGGAAGGGAAAATTCTTGCTGTTGGTATCCTTTAAAAGTAAAGCTTCGGGAACCGAAGATGCAAGGGGGGTGATTTTAACTATTTCCCTTATTTAYAAGTGATTATCTTTTTAAAAATATCATTACTATTATTGCATTTARATTGCCAACGTTTTGGGAAGTGGGCATTTTGCTTTATAATATGTGAAGTACTGAGCTCTTTTATTTTCATCTTTTCAAAAATAGACTTTTTTAATACGTTCTTTATAAGGTGTTGAGCTATAGAATTTTGCACTTTATAGATTAATGTGCTGCTCTCAGTAGGACTACAAGATGAAAAAGTTTTATGCTTATGCATCAGCTTTTCTATCCTGTATATTTGGTTAAATGGTTGGAAAGATGTGGAAGGAAGTTACCCTTCGTTTACCTGTAAAAGTAACTGGGGAGGTATTTGCTACACTTTTCCCTGCACTCTGCTTTTTGTGCAGGACCGTAGAGGCAGTGGTTTATTCTTCTCCCAAGTTCTTAGCTATTTGGGTAATCTTGGTTTTGATAAGACAAGCCTGGAGTAAGAGCCACTCGGTGGSTAAGAGAGCCACTCAGTCAAATATGGGTACTTTAGGGGAACTCTTAATGTAGTTTATGTGCAAGAGAGCATGTTTTTTCCTCTCAACGGTTCTTTAAGATATCAGTATTTGGTTGAATCAAGCAATAAAGGGAGCCAGAGATCGTGCTGGTGGTTCTGTACGGAATGCTCACCTCCTAACTCTGTTTCACCGACTCTGCAAGTTGCTGTTTTTCCGGATTCGACCCGTCTTTGTTTTTGATGGAGAGGCACCGCTTCTGAAGAGACAAACCTTGGTAAGTACCTTTGTGAGTCATTGCAATGCAAAGGACGATGGATGCATGCATGCTGATAGTAAGTAGATAGTAAGTAGCCATTTTCATTTTCCTTCCTGTTGTTCTGCTTATGCTTCTGAGATATGAGGATTGGAGGGCTTTGCAGGTGTCCTTTTCAGTCCCAGCCTGGGTTAGCTCTTGTAGTGCACAGCAGGAGCTTCTGATCTGGGCGGGCTTGATTTGCATAGGAGCCAGGTTGCAGAGAAGTAGGTGATAGCACAAGCCTGGGTTGTGCTTCAGAATGGACCTGGATTCAGTTCTGCAGGCTTTTGTACCCAGAAGCTGAAAGCTGTTCCTGAGTCCCACAGAGGAAATGGACGTAGATCTAAATGCTCTGAAGGTTATGTTCCCATTGGTGTAGGATGAGTTAGGAGTAGCTCATAGCTGCAACACGCAGAATTTTAACAGGGATTCACTAGATGTGCATCTTAGCATCCAGCAAAATCTTGTGGGTGTTAATCTTATTTTCATAGGCTAAGCGAAGACAAAGAAAGGAAACTGCCATCAATGATTCCAGGAAGACTACAGAGAAGCTCTTGAAAACACTTTTGAAGAGACATGTTATCAAAAATGCTCTTACAGGCAAAAGGCAAGAATAAAAACTATTTTTTCTTTGTTTATAAGTATGAGGTAAGTCTTTTTGAAGCTGTTAATTGCTGTTTTTTTCTTTTTTTCCCCTAAGCAATGAAGCTTTGCCCAGTATTACACAAGTTCGAAGAGAAGGAATTGATGATATGTATGTATTGCCTGCTTTAGAAGATGAGGAGAAGAATAGGTAGGTAGAATTAAGAAAATAGCTTAAATGGCTTATAATAAACTTGGGTAAAAGCATAAATCACACTTTTGGATTCTGCTGAAAGGCCTTTGACCTATGAGACATTGTAGTATATCTATAAAGTTTGTTTCTTTGATTTAGATTTTATTTCAGTTTCTTTTTTGATACAGAAACCTTATATTTACTGGAAAGTAACAGAAGAAGCTTTCAGCCCTCAGAATAAATTTCTACACTGGAGTCATGTTTCAGGATAAAAGTTCTACCGCAGTCTCTGTGGCCATGTCTGTACAGCTAAATGGGACTGATTGTTCATGTGTGGGTGGCTGCTGCTTGTGTGGCAGCTTGATTCTGTTTTGTGTTGACATGTTCAGCAGAGGCAGGCTTTGTCTGTACTTGTTTCTACTTGTCACACCTGTGACATCTTCTTAAATAAGTGAGAATGTGAAGCTGCTCTGTAGGTTACTCTTTGCACATCTCTAATTTTATATACTTCAAATGCTGACCATTGTATACTTAAATGCTGACCAAGTAAGAATCATTTCATGACCTAAACAGTGACAGTTGTCTCCATCTGGTTTTAACTGACATAAGGTTGCCTTCTTATTTTCTGTTCAGATCTTTTTGACCTCTGTATATATTTGCATGTGTTTRTATATGAATATATATTTGATGCAGTGAATTTTAGTACTTAACCAGCAAAGGGAAAATAAATGTCTTTTTGCTTAAAATATTTTCCTGGGTAAATATCTACACCTTTTGGTTTTGTTTTTTTTTTTTCTTTTTGTGATTTTTAGCTCAGAGGAGGAGGAAGAAAAAGAATGGCAAATGAGAATGAGCCAAAAACTGATGTTGCAAGTAAGTGCAACTTAGTTGCCGTGTTAGTGTAAACAATCCTCTCATTCAAGTGCTATGCTTAAGAGACAAAAAGCTTAAAAAATCCAATTGTTTGGAGATATAGGTCTTACTATRGCATTACCTATAAGCAAGCAAGTTAATTTTCAGTATTCTAAGAATTCCTATTAATAAGGAAATATAAATGCAATTTCTCCATTAAAATAGAGCAGAAKAGAAAATTCTTACGTTATCCTTTCTTTTTCTTTTTACTACTCCTCTGAACATATGGAGAAGACGTTGGTTTTTGTACGAGTGGAAATGAAATGCATGCATTTGTGCACATGTGTATGCACATAAAAGGCAGCATATTTAACAAAATTACTATGCTTCTCCAAATGTGAACTGAAGTTGAAGCTCYTCAGTGCTTTAGTTTTCACAGATAAATTCTGTATTTGCTTCTGATGTGCTGATCTGCTAGGAAGAAAAACATATAATTGAAGAAGACATAATAAATAATAAAACTATGCTTTCATCAATTGAAAAAACAAAGAAAAATCCCTTGAAAAATTTTATCTTTGAAGTAGTTCTCATTCAGAGGGAGAACTTCTTTGGAAGACTAAAATCAGAGGAGCTGGGCCTATATGACTTGCTTCTGTGATTTATATTAAGTATCTTTTTRTAAAAAAAATAAAACCAAGTTTCTCTGTATAGTGTTCATCAATAATGAGGTACTTAACATTTTATTACATAGTAGTTACTTTTTTTTTTTTGTTTTCTTCACTACATGGGAAATAGCAACAAAGTTCTTGTGGGTTTTTTTTGTCTTGTTTGAAATGATGCTCTAAATATTTTATTATTTTTGTTGTGGTGTAATATAAAATATATATTGTTGTTTTCCATTTTTATAGGAACAGTTAAGTGAAAATCCTTATTCTGTAGATATTGAATCAGAAGATTTCCACAAGTTGCCTCCAGAAATAAAACATGAGATCTTGACTGATATTAAAGAAATTACAAAGCGAAGAAGAACGTTATTTGAAGCAATGCCAGAGGTAATATTTAAGATAGATTTCAAGGCATCCAAAAGGAACTATTGCCATTAATGCAGATGAAGAAAGGGTATTACATCTGGAAAGCTTTATGCCCTGGGCTATTTAATGAGAGATGTTACCTTGAGGAGAAAAAAAATCYGATGAGATAATGACTCTTAACAGCCTTACCTCTTGATTTCCACTACAATTAACAGACCTAATTCAGTTTGGCAAAAATGGAAGAAATCATGCTGTGTTTCATGCCTCATCACATTATTTCCAAGACTACGTAACATATTACTGCTGGTGTGGATGAACCAGGCAGAATAAACACAGCTWGGATTACAAACCCTGAGGTTGTTAGAGGAGCTGGCAGCTGGGAAAAGGCTTCTGTAATTTAGGCAGATGTGTTGAAGCTGTTCAGAGACAAATGAGGAATCCTATAGTGCCACTTGTACAGTGATATTTTGAAAGTACAATATATATCAGATCAAATTATGGCTTGTGTCCATGTGGAAGCTAAGAACCATAATTTTAAAATGATCCACATGTGGATTCTCTTTTAACTGATTTTTTATTTTTAAGGTGGGGGTGCATGCTGATAACCAGCTAAGTTTTGTTGGTCACAAAATTAAGATCTCATGTTTAACCAGCAYTCAGAACTACTGGTATCTTTTAGAACTGTTGTGTGTTGCCAGTATAGTATTGCTGTTGCTTGGAAGTGCAGCAGCCAGTGAAGGACAAATATTAGCTGCTTAAAGGAACTTGTGGAAGAATTCCCACTCTCTGGAAGAGTGTGGGAAATGGTCTTGCTTAAAAGGACTGTTTTATTTCAAATGACTTGTTTGTTTTGTTTTGTTTTTTGTTTTGTTTTGTTTTTTTTTGAGGACTCCAATGAGTTTTCCCAGTACCAGCTTAGGGGTTTGCTTAAAAAAAGCAACCTCAATCGGTGCATAGAAAATGTGCAAAAAGAAATGAATGAACAGCACTCAGGTGAAATCCAAACACAATATGAAAATGAAGGCGGTTTTGTGAAAGAAGTGGAATCAAGGAGGGTGGTCTCTGAAGAGACTTCTCACTATATTCTGATAAAGGGTATGTCAGGTCTTAATTTTGTAAAAGCTGTTGTTTGGAGAGTGTGCTCTGTAACTGGCAGTTTTAAGAAAAACCTTAATCTTGGTTAATGGTTCACGTAGCCAGTCCTTTGTTTGAAATGTGCATTACTGTTGTACATCATTAACTGTGATCTGTTGTGCATCATTAACTGTGATCTGTGAACCTGTAGAAAAGTGTTTTCTAAATCTTTATATAATGATGTTCATTATGTGAAATGGAATGTTATTATAAAGCACTTTTTTTCAACAAAAAACTTACTTTCAGGTATTCAAGCAAGAGAAGCTATGGGTAGAGACCTAGAAACGACTGCAGGACCTTCATCCAAAATGCACGATTTAACTAAATTAAATAAAGTCAATGAATCTCCTGCTAATGCAAAGCTGGCTGCATCTGACAAGATGCAGACCGAGAAAGATGACAATGTGGTGACAGCACCCCCCTCTCCTCGGACGTTGCTTGCTATCCAGGCCGCTATGGTAGAAAGCAGCTCAGAAGAAGAATTGGACACAGGACAATTGAAAATKGATCAGTTTGTATCAGAGGAAGGAAATGTGTCTCCAAGAACACTGCGGGCAATTCAGCAAGCTCTGAGTGAAGATGATAAAAGGGAGGAAGTTGTTACTGCTGCAACTGATGAGGTGCTGTCAGAAAGACCAAAAGTGAAGGATTTTCTCCTTATTAGCTCAGATGAGGAAGAGCAGATTCCTGAAATTAAGGAGGGAAAAAACATTCCTACAACTACAATTTGCTCATCAGTCCAAGTGACTATGCAAAATGCTGAATTTGAACAGAAGAGTCAGGAGCTGGAAAAAAATCATATTACACCCAAAGACACTGATATATCCAAGTATGAAAATTATTCTGCTATTGAAAATAATAGAAAAGACAAGGAAGATGTAGCCAGARAAGAAAATGATTTAGAAAGTCATATTGCACCCAAGGACRCCASTATATCCRTAGCTGAAACTTATATTGACAATACTAGAAAAGACACAGAAGATGGACACAAGGAAGAAGATGATTCCAAAAATCATGTTTCACCAAATGATACCAGTATATCCAGAGCTGAAAATTCTTATGTTGACAATACTAGAAGTGGCAAAGAMGACTTAGATAAAGAAAAAAATGGTTCCAAAATGGACTTAAAGTCTGTGGGAGATAAGGATGTGAATTTGTGTGCACAGAAGCCAAGCTGTTCCCCTGTGAAAGCTAGAATAGAGGCTTTGATTCATGCTGAAACAACAAACCTTTCTAAAACTGAGGAAAACTTGAAAATTTCTGAAAACACAGTAGTTTCACAAAGAGAGGAGGCTGGATCTGAGGATATTAGTTTTTTTCCAGAAGCAAGAGATCTTGAGGAGGAAAGAGAGGAGAAATCACAGTCTGAAGACAGTGATTCTGATGGTATGTGCTTTTTAATTGTGTAAAAGTATAAGAAAATAGATCCATATTRTATTTGTAGTCAGTTGAAGGTAACCTTTTCTCCTAATAAGAAATTCTTTAAAATACATCTACTGCCAGATATGTAGGAGGCAGGAAGAAAATCTGAGCTATATTTTTTCCCTTGGTGTCACATTTTATCATTGGAATCTGAGTATAGAATATGGAGTCAGGAAAGCATGTTGTTGTATACACTGGACTTAACTAGTGTGTATTAACAATCAGCCACTTGGTTTATGTGATTTCACAATCCTTATATTTATGTACTGTATACAGGAAAAAAAATCACTGCCCAAGTTAAGAATGTGTACAAGTCTCTATTTTCTTTTAATAGGAAGCTTCATTGAAGTGGATGCTGAAATCAGTAATGAGGCTGAGCTTCCTACTAAACATGAAAAAGTGGGTGATGAAACGGTGCTTCCAGAAGTGGAGACRGACACACCTGATGTTGTCACACAGAACTTGCTGAAGGAGTCTGATGATGTGCAGTTGGAAAACACTCAGAATGTTGAAAGAGAAGCTGATGGTAAAAATGCAGTGGATGAGTGGCAAGACATCAGTTTGGTAATTCCTCGTTTCTTGTTTTGAGCATGTAATGGATTGTTTTGTCTCCAAGTAGTTGTTTAGGAAAACTATTGGACAGCTTCTTACTGTTTYGTTGCCTTCACATATGTATCAAATTGTGTGGGAACTGATCTTTMTTTAAAGATGGTTAATGATAATCTCCCTAAAATCAGAGGAAAACTTCAAGGTTTTAGCACATTGATGATTAGACCTRTCTMTGGTCTTACARTTTGCTGCATTAGAGAAAATATAAYGATCTCCTACTGTGAACWAATGGAACATATACTACTAGAATAATTGTRTTTGGAAACTTATTGCTTTGCTAAGTATGCCTGAATTGTTGAAATAAAAATAATGATCTTGGTTTATAAATTCAGGAAGAACTAGAAGAATTAGAAAAGGACCTTTCTGCTGAGCAGAATGTACTTCAGTCTCAAAAACAGCAGCAGGAACGTGTTGCCGCTTCTGTAACAGGACAGATGTTCTTGGAAAGCCAGGTAATATTTGTTGAGTCATTTTGATTTGTGTTCTTCCTCCACCCTAGTCATTTACTCAAAAGCTGTTAACAATTTTGCTCCTTTTTCTCTTATGAGCTTATTTTCTTCAGTTTGCTTGATAAAAATATTGAAAGTGTTGAGGTAATCTTGAATTCCAACCATTTTAAGTAAACATAACAACATTTTAAAATAATAATACAGTTRTGGATAAGTTAGTATATCTTTTAAGCATATATAAGTCAATGTATTATTTAAAGGTTGGGCCAGTTTGATCTTTGCCTGTTTTTGTGTGAAAGGTGCAAAATGAACAAAAAATATTAGGAGGCTATATTCAGCAGCAAAGAATTGATGCAGTCTGTGTGTTAGGTAAACTGTGATTTCCCCTRGGGATTAGAAGTTAAAAAATTACAAGAAGTCTGTGTAGTTTATRCCCTGAGTAAGCAGTTTAAAGGAATTTCACCAGTAATGCCTGAATAAGCCTGTTACTTCTGTGTTGTTATTGGTGTTCCATGGTTAATACAATGTGTTTGGGTTAACATACCCATAAGATGTAGACTAGTGATAGTGTCTGTGATGTAATAAACTTATGCTAACAAATTAATTCTGAGAAATATGTAAGTACTTGTATTTTTTTCTCTTAATGGGACAGTTTAAGTAGTTTTAAAATGATATTTTAATCTTGGTTAAATATTAGCACACACTTATTTTTTCAGGTGATTTTTTTAAAGGCCAGTGGATTGCTTTTGTAATATTGTATGCTGTGTAATCATAGGCACACCACTATAGTTGTCTTTTGATCCTGTGCTTTTATTCTTAATTACAGTAAAAATGTAAAGTCTTGAGACTGACTGTGTCAAGCCTCAAAAGCCATATGAGTGAAGAACATAATCCAGACTTGTGTGACTAGCACGAATCTGTAACCCTAGTGCATGTGGGATATTTAAATGAGGTTAAGTAATGTATTCCATAAAAGCAAAAATGCATCGCAGTGGAGATATATCAAAATACTATCCAAGGAACAATTAGTTTTGCCACTGTTTCCTGCTTGATATGAATGTTTCTCATATGCTTTCATACTATCTTAGATGAAGTGATGACCAAATTTTTTTTCAATATGATTTTTTAAATTTTACTTTTTATATTTGACTTGTGTCTTTCTTTCTTGGAGCCCACATRATTGTAATGCATGGAGTTTTGTTCTTGGTGTGCAAAGCAACACTTACGTATGCTTGTGTACTTAAGATAGCAGATTCTCAAACTGTGTGGTAAAGGTGTGCTCAAGTAGTGCTTGACTTATGTAGCACRGTCTGCCTGAGAAGACTTGAGTGGGGATTCTCCCTTGACTTAAGTGAGCTTGRCACTTTTTACTGGAAGTTTAAGGTTTGTTGTCAAATATTAAATAACTTCCAAGTGTGAATCTAGCAGTTTGGAGTCAAACAAAAATATATCAGAAGTTAATTCTTTAGATGAATTAGTAACTGTTTTCCTTCCATCCTACAGGAGCTCCTCCGTCTGTTTGGCATTCCATATATTGAAGCTCCAATGGAGGCAGAGGCACAGTGTGCCATATTGGACCTTACTGATCAGACCTCTGGGACAATCACTGATGACAGTGATGTTTGGTTATTTGGTGCACGACATGTTTATAAAAATTTCTTCAGTCAGAATAAATATGTGGAATACTATCAGTATGTTGACTTTCAGAACCAGCTAGGTAAGCCTCAGGTATTGACTTGTTAAACACAGTCTTTAATAAGAGAGCTCTGTCCTCTGTCTCTGAAATTGTATATTCTACAGAATTTTGTCTCTTATTACAATGTCTGTTCCTTGCAGTCTCTAAAGCCATTGAGTTAGGTTGCTGTTTTACTGCCAGGTAACCCCCCTGATTTTGTAGACATCTGCATTTAATATACTGAGTTAGTGAGATGGTCATCCAAGGCTGGAGATATGAACTATTATACCAGTTTCTGAGTAAATATTAGCATAACTTTTTTGATGTGGTGGGAAGATGATGTCACCAGGTTTTTAGTCTTCTGGAAAGGGAAGTTAGTTTTGGACATACTGAAATGTAATGTATTAAAAAAGAATCTGGAATATGTGTATGCTGCATAAAATATTTTTCATATAGTTGACACTGACAGATCTTTTTCTCCTTTCAGATTTCTCTTGAACTAGTCTACAAGTTGTTGCCAGTTTTGTTAACTACTAAGCTTTGGTGTCACAGAGTATTAGGCAAAATATGAGCCAATTTAAACTTGTTATTATGTCTTGAGCAGAATTCTTTTAAAATCAGTTTTGACATTTTCAATTTGAAAGGCTATAGATGTAGAAATAATACTTTAATGTCTTTAGCATGTAAAATTTCATAACATTTCTATGGGGTGAAAATGTATCTTTGGTTTCTTYCAGCAAATTGAATGAAATTTTTCCCCTACTTACATATTCTACTGTAGCATAATTGGAAAGGATTGCTGTAAAAGCATGTCTGTGATTTTTAATTGGTTTTAATGTGATAAGCCAAAGCTTCTATTTAATTATTTATTTGTATATGGGGGAAAAATAATCATCAGTCTTTATGTCACMTTMCTCTGTAGCCTTGTGCTTCTCTCTGTCACATTCCTCTGTAGCCTTGTGCTTCTCCTTTTTGCCCATGCATTGCAGAAATTTTTTCTGGACAGCTGATGGATACTGTGATTAGCATGATGATGGTCTTGTTTTGTGTGTTTAGACTCATATCCCTCCTTTTCTGCATGGAGTTCTTCTTAAATGATTTTTTAAAAATCCAAACTCTTGAAGCTGGTCACTAAAAATCARTCTGGTTACCTCAAACCTTATAGCCTATCAAATAGAGTTGAGTTCTCCCTTCTTTCTGGCTGTTTCCTGGGCTCTTCTGGTATACTTGGTAACTGTACCAGCACAAAGCAAAAGACTCCCAGTTGAGGAACACTTCTGGAAAGCAGAGACATTTATATTATGGACTAAAATTCAAACAGAATGATTTTATTTGATTCTGGTTTTACTAAATTCAGRTCAGCATTAGATGAGAACATGACAGTGACAGGATTAAATAAGTGTAAAGAAAAATAYCTTTTAGCAGCCCTGAATTTTGAAATTTACAGAATAGAAGAATTGTTTAGGTTGGAAAGACCTCTGAGATCATMGAGTCCAATYTTTGGCTGATCACCACCTYGTCAACTAGACACTAAGTGYCACATCCAGTCATTTCTTGAACATTTCCAGGGATGGTCACTCCACCATCTCATTCAACAGTCCATTTTAATGTTAAACAATTATTTCCATGAAAAAATCCTCTTGATGTCCACTGTAACATTTTAATTTTGACAAGATGTATTTGCCAAATTAGCACAGTGCTAATTTTCAGCATTGTCAGTAATTCAGTATTTCAGTATTCTTGAGCTAGCAGGAGCATATTGATACTGCTCCAGAATATAATTTAGCAAATTCTGATGTTGAATTAAATATAATTTTACAGAGTTGTTGCCTTTATRGTCCTTTCAGTTTTTGCCTTTCAGATAATTTTAATTTTTAAATGGTAAATAATAAATGCTGAATCCCCTCACTTTCTTTTCCAGGGTTGGATAGAAGCAAGCTAATTAATTTGGCGTATTTGCTTGGAAGTGACTACACTGAGGGCATCCCAAATGTTGGCTTTGTAACAGCGATGGAGATTTTGAATGAATTTCCTGGGCATGGTTTGGAACCTCTCTTAAAATTTGCGTATGTTTTGTTATGTCCTTCTTTTCTTTCTCTCCATATTATGACTATTARTGAATATGCTTTTCTGATGCTTAAGCATGCTGCAAAACAATTGACCATCATTGAACATCRTTAATGGGACTAAGTTAGCTGTAAAGCATGACTCCATTATATCACTGTTTGGAATTACAGGTGGGTAAGGTGACAAGTTGATATAGCAGTCACAGTGCGACAAATACAGACAACGGAACAGCTGGAGAATTGTGTATTTGCCTCAGAGTTCATTGGAGACTGGATCCATAGTAGAGCAGAGGTTCATCCTCCCTGGGTTCATGAGAGGTTGCTGTWCCTTGCTCATAGAGAAAAGGGACTTGATTAGTAAGGAATGGGTGACCTGGAAAGAGACAGGCAGGTAGGCTGTGGGCAAGAACAAGATTTGAAGAGAGCCAAGGCAGCTGTATTGGCAATGGCAAGGATAGTTAGAAGTCATTTATTTTTCCTTTTTTTCCCCCTGGCATACTAAAAAAACCTCCAAAAATGATCACTGTGTGTGGAACATCCTCTGCAAGTGAGGCTGTAGTTGGGGCCTTCTGTTTAGCAGCTTATGGGGAACCTAGACAATGCTTGCTGCTGTGGCTTACAATGGCTGCATTTAATGTGCATGTTTTGTCTTCTCTACTTCTAAGATTATTTGCCGTCCTTGGCCACCTTTGGCCATCCTTGATTTGGAAATCTTCTACCTTATCTCTTGTAGTAACTGAAGTAGGGAGACTAAGTCTATTGAAATTAGCATGATAGCTTTTGATATTTCAAACTTCCTTTTATGAAGCAAATTAATAATTTTTTGTGTTTTTCAGTGACTGGTGGAATGAGGCTCAGAAGAACAAGAAATTCAGGCCTAATCCACATGATACCAAGGTTAAGAAGAAACTGCGGGAGCTGCAGCTTTATTCAGGTTTCCCAAATCCAGCAGTGGCAGAAGCATATCTGAAGCCTGTGGTGGATGAGTCAAGGGGTTCATTCACCTGGGGAAAGCCTGATGTAGAACAGATCAGAGAATATCCTTTTACTTGTTAAGTGAAAATACACRAAGTTCAYAAGGAGTCWGTAATGTAGTGTCAAGTTCTTAACWTCTCTTTGGTGTGAGGGGCCCCAAGGTCCTACATGCGCTCCCCTAAAATGATGCCAGCTCTGGGATGGAAGGGAATGCAGCCATGCRTGTGTAGCACTCAGGGCTGCTCTGCCCTCCTGAGAGAGGGGGCTGCCTCACTTTGCATGCAAAGAGAATTTTGTAGCTGAACTGACTAGTTTGTTGTGATGTTATGTTTCTGTAACTGTCCTGTGCATGTTTCTAGACTTTGAGTGGGATTGTTTGCACAATCCCTCTGTATGTTTGCCAATTTTCACAAATAAATCTCAAAACCTAGACAGAAATRGTGTTTCAGTCTGCACAYTATCTGTAGTCATTCTCTCATTTCTGCTTTCTTCCARTAATGTCTGTTTTTTGCATCTGTTGCAGTCTGAACTGCAGTGAACTGTTGAAAAGTAGGTGGCAATGAATGCAGAGCTAATAGTGTTTTAAACAGTAAATGAAACTTCCAGTGGGTGCAAGTGTAAAAATAAGGTTTATTTATAGTAATTTTGTGTTACGGCAATATCATTTAGCCAAAATGAATTCTGACTCCATTGAGACATGCTTTTGAAAATGTTGATATTAGAGAAAAAGTTCTGCAATTAGTGGGGATGTAGCAGTGTGATCGTGATATGTTGTTTTCACTGAGAGTCTTTTGTCTGATTTTGTAGTAGAAAAAGCTTTGAAGTGGATCATCCTTCCTCCAGACATTGTTTACTTTAGGCATTTTCATTTTATGTTCTTACAAAATACCAGTCATAGCAAAGTAAAGTTCCTTAACTTTTCTACACATTCTGCAAGGATCACTTYGGCTGGACTAGGACAAAGATAGATGGAATCCTTTTGCCTGTGATGAAACAGCTGAGCTTGCAACAGGTGAAGTAAAAAACTAGCTGTAGTTTAAGGGTAACTGGAAAATTGTGAGAGAAGCATTTTGAAGAGACCATCAAGACTTTGAAGTAAAACACCTTTCCTAGAAACTAGGCTTTGGTGATATAGTTTTTATGTATATATATATATGTAAAGTCACTTGAATTACTTCTCTAGACTTCATTTCTGTATGATTTGCGTGTGCTKTGAGGGACTCTGCATAAATTTCAATTGTTCCAATCTATCAAGCACCTGTCTCAAGTCCAGGCTGCTGTTTGTTCTGGACATGGTGGAAGCTACAGGTACCTCAAGCTACTTTTGTACTTCTAAAAGACAGTGTGTTGTCTCTAAAAAGTATTTATAAAAGTGTCCTTACAATTTTGGTGAAGTTACACTGCCCGTTTGATGCTGTGCACATCCTTTGGGGAGGAGTGCAGACTGAACTGTTGATCAAATGCCCATTGATAATATTACTCTAATTTCCAAATAAATGTGCTGTCAGTTTTAGTAACACTTGAAAGTGAATAGTGATGCCATCTGTGATAGTTGTCAAAGTGGGTTGTAAAACTGATCCCCAATGTCAGATCATTTTCTACTTTTGCCATACACAGGATAGATACATTGTCTAAACCAGTGTTCTAGGTATCACTTAAAGGAGCAAAAGCTGCCAAATCCCATGGTTAAATACTTAGACAATTTTAGGGAAAAAGTAGAGGATTGGCTTAGTCTATGCAAAAAGCTGTGGTTGAATAGCCCAAATCCACAGTGTGATGACTGCTACTTCTACTCTTCAGCCTTTACATGGTAGCAGCATGTGGTGCAATGAACTTGAATCAAAAGCCTGCACCTTCTTGCACTTATGGCATTTACTTAGTAAACATTCTGCTTTAACAGCTGGAAGCTAAGGATGTGTTTGTAAGGGCATACTTAAGAGCACTACAGAGATTCTCAGTATTAGGGTTGACAGTAGCAACATACRTCTAATCACCAGCAGCACAATATTTGTGAAATCTCACTGGAGTTTGCTAATTATTTAGATTCTGTAAAGGTTCTTGCTGCCTAATTTATTATAAAGCACGAATATTGCTATAATGATGCATGTTATTGTTCATGTCTATGTGCATATATATTAATTTCATTAATCCTTTTTCCTGTTTTAGTTTTGCATGCTTTTTCATATAGCTAAYAACTGAATTGCCCTCACAAAAACATTTGAATGTGTTTTGGTTTTATTTTTGATAGACTCAGCTTCGAATTGATTCATTCTTCAGACTAGAACAGCATGAAAAGCAAGCTATTAAAAGTCAGAGACTGCGCAGAGCTGTGACTTGTCTGAAGAGAAAGGAAAGAGAAGCAGAGGATGAAATGCAGGAGGCCACTGCTGATACGGAGATGGAACTTAAACAGCCTGGGAAAAAGAAAGGGAAAGGTACCTCAGGCAGTGCAAATCAAGCTGCAGCAACAAAAGCACAGAGYGGAAAGAGAAGAAAAGGTTCCGATTCCAGAAAAGAATTTTTATATGGAGGTGGCTTTGTTGGAAATTTGCATCTTTCAGAAACTTCTAGTGACTCCTCAGTGGAGGAATCCAAAGGCAGAGATTTAGGCAAGAGCAAAAGGAAGAAAAACACATCTGCAACAAAGACAGCAGACCATAAAGTGAAAAAAGAGTGCAGTAGCTCAAGTGGTGAGGATGAAGACAGGGGAAACATAGTCTTGGTGACTGCCAAACCTGTGTTTGAAGGCAGAAAAAAGAAATCACGGAGCAAGAGAGGAATAAAAAAGAAAATGTCTTAGAGAAAAGAAATATTAAAGAAGAGAGACTGTATGTAATTTTTCTGACTTGAGCTTTGTAAATATCCAAATGAATTTTTTATAAAATATAATAAATTATCCCTATTTGCAATGCATTTTGTCATACATTTTCTGTCCAGAACTTAAATAGAAGCTATTCTAATAATGAAAACACTAATTTTAACACATTTAATCAGAAAAACCTAGACTGTACTTGATCAATGTTTCCAGACTTCAGATTTTAAAATTGAGCCAAAACCTGTTGTCAATTTATTTGCATTCTAATTGAGTTGATATAGCTATTAAAATCACATGTGATGTGTTTCTTCTTTAACTTCAATTTAAATGAAATTCTGGAAATTACTTGGTTTATGTCCAAGTGTTGCGAGAAGTGAAATAAGTTCTATTTTTTTGCTTTTCTTCTTCCCTTCACTAAGCCTGTCTTGAAAGTTTTGTGCCTAAAGTAATGTTTATTGTAGAGAGATGATGCAAACCCATAAAAAATCTTAATGAAAAACACACAGTACAGGAAGTCCTTCTATAATCTGATGTGTGGTAATTGTTTGTGTTCTGAATGTAAACAACATATTTCTAGATTAGGAGTTACATGGCTGTATCCAAAGACAGGATTTGTTTGCAAAAGTGATGTTTAGAGGTATGTACAGGTTAGAGGTATGTACAGGTTACAGCACTTACATTAATTTGCAAAGGACAATGTGCAGCTCACACGCCTCACTTCTCTGAATGTAGAATTTATTTCTAGTTCCTGTGGATTAAGGAGGAAAAACACAGAATTCTACCCATCCTACTTGTTTTTTTAATGTTACATTTTAGTCCTTCTTGCCTTTTTTTGGTCTTCTCATTTGATATTTCTACTGTGTTTCTCATTGTTTCATTGTTTGAAATCCAAGTGCATACATTCAAGTTTTGTGCGAGGCATTTTCCTCCCCTAAATGGGTGAGTGGCTGAGGTGAACTGGGTGGGATTTGGCACTTACAACTGCAGGGAGTCTGATGTTTATAGTGGGTGAAAATAATCCCTTTTGATGCTATTTTTCTAAAAGATCATAGTATTCTAAGCAAATTCTCAGTCAGTCTGTGATTTGTTTTGTAAATCGCTCATTAGCATTACTGAATTTTACTTTAAAAGCATCTACCAGGTGCTGGTGAGTTGTTTATAAGTGTAGAAGAGCTCTCTGCTGCATATGGTCAAGTACAGAGACCCTCAATTCTCCATAGGCCTATTYAGTATTTTTGTACAATAATTTATTATTTCTTGGTAACCCCTAGAAACCCCAGTCGAGTTTGAAGTCTAATTTTTCTAAAAAATGTGTAGAGTGAGAGATGGCTCCTGCCTGAACTGCTTACAGTCTAAAAAAGGGAAGTCTTAGATACCTGTGTTTGTTCCCATGACAGTGTTTGCAATCTATTGAACAAATGGACATCTTGGATATGGAGGAGTGGTACATTTATGCAGCTGTGTCATGGGGTAAAGCAGGCTAGGSTTTTGGGGGTTGTTTATTTTGCTACAGTTCTGCATTCCAATGTGAGCATGCATTTCTATACCCCTGATGCAAATGCAGGTAAATTTTTCRCTATGCTTGGAAGACTCTTTTGGCTGTGAAGAATGACTTTGTGCTCTTTGGTTACTTTTTAGTGACAGGGTTGCTAAGGCCCTGCCACTATTTTTTTTGGAAACAGTATCCCCAAGTTGGCTACTTTGTTGATTGGAGCCCCCTCGAGTGGGTGCCTCCTGCTGTTCCAAAATTGCTCCTTACATAAGGGCCGGTGTGTGGTGCCCTCTTTGTGCTCGTGCTGCAGCTGTCGGGGTTTGTTATTGCTCCCGGTGTGGGGATGTTGGCAATGTGTGACACCGCTTTGGAACGCGCATTTGCCTGYGGCTGTCTGGGGGGGAAGCCACCGGGAAGATAAGGACTCTGCTGTTGGAGCACCATCTTTGGAAAGCTGCAAGAGATTCMGGTAACATTGACCGAAATGTGGGGATGCTGGTGGTGTTTCACTTGTCTGTGACTTTTACTCTAGATTAGTTTGTATCATTTGCTTTAAACAGCATAACTGAGTTGTTTTGCCCTGCTTAGTTACTTGTAGCACTCCTGAATGCCTATTTTAGACACAGAAAGCTTGCTGTGTAGTGCAGGGTACCTCAACATTTTTAGAATGACATAAAAATTGTAGAGAACCACAAAATACAAAGGCTTTGTCCTGTAGACTGATTTTACCTTTTATTTTGTCTTCTAATGGGAAGAAAATGTCTTTTTTWWAWTTTTTTTTAATACTTCTGTAGCAGAAGTTGATGAATGTGTGTAGCATTTTCTGCTTAATATCCCAGTAGTTTCCTATGCTACTTGTTATTCTGAGGATGCATACAAAGGYTTTGAATCCCACTAAGTCCCTTTTCTGTTGCCTGTCTAATGGTGTTGCTAAGTTCATGTATAGATATGGTCCTCTTTATCCTGAAGTTTTGAGAGAAAAACCTGCCTAAGGCTTTGCATTATGAGGAAGATTTGATATTCAGAATATATTTTTACTTTGATTGCCCTTTCCTTTTTTTTATTTTTCTTTTTTTTTTCCTTTGATCCCACCATAGGGAGATATTCTATTAGTCACTGCCTTATTTAATTGTATCCCTATTAGGTGTTTAGACATCTGTAGATTATTAACTATATAATGCCTGTAACCTTCCTGGCAAAAATCAGTCAAATTTCCACATTAGAATGGACATTTAAAATTCRTATCAAAGTATCAACAATTATCAAAGAACTGGTTTGCTTTTAGTAAATTGTAGTATAATACATGTAAAAATATATTTTTTAATAAAGCTTATGTGTAAAAGAAGAAATAAAGTAATTTTATTGAGGCAGGCTTGTGTTTCTCTGTCCCAGGGTTTGTGGCATTAGTATGGATTTGACATCATCACAGAATAATTATCTACAAAATCAGTGGGTCAGAGAATTGGAAAGACAAGAAGGTAAAATATTTCTTATTTCACTGTGTTTCTTTTTGCACTTCAGATTATTGCTAATTATTAGGAACAAAGTATCTTTGACAGTATCAGTTTGCTGACCCTGAGCTATCTTCTCATTCATTTTCCTGAAGAACTACATTTATGTCATTTACTGCAACAGATAACCCTGTTGTAGTATTCCAGCAATGCACGTGGTATCCCAAGTATGTTATACCTGCATACTTGGTCCTGGCAGTTTCCTGCTGGTGCCTGGCATCTCTCCTCCAGTTACGTGCCTGTGTCTGATTCCAGGGAGTGAAGCTGTGACTATGATCAAGCTATTCTGAGAAGTTTGTTTACAGGCTGTCAGGAGAACTGGTTATTACAAGTTGGTTTGTGTCTAAACAGCCTCAGACCCTGCCTTCAGGGGGCTTGTTGGCAGTGTTTCCTCTTAAGTACCCTCATGGCTGCACATTTTTGAAGATCATAAAGGTTCAAAAATCGTCCCTTTTTTAGTGGTCACCAGGAGTAGGCAAAGTATTGAGACAAATGCACGTGCTTTGGGWTGGGGTCTAGTTATGATCTACAGCTGAGTGCATAAGGAGGAAATTTWAAAAAAWTATTTTTCATAATATTTTTATTTAAAATCTCAGCTGAGTTGTGGTTTGTGTAGTGCCAGATAGTTCTCTTCCATGTCWGTAAACATTAGTCCAAGAGGATGAGGAGTCGTGAATGGAAAATTTGGTATCTTTACRGTTTTATCTGACACCAGATTTTGCCATCCTTAATTCCAAGCCAGGTTCTGGACATGGAAGGGTGCTGAACCTGATGCATGGAGATTTGCCTGCTTGATCACTCTGAACCTGTGCCTTCCTTGTTTTCATCCTTTTTATCTACCTCTTTCCCTATTTCTATTTCATTATTTCATTATTTCATTATTTCATTATTTCATTATTTCATTATTTCATTATTTCATTATTTCATTATTTCATCTGCCTAGTCCCAAAAACTATTTCACAAGGTTCTTATTCCAGTGAAGTTTCTTTGCAAGTTCCAGTCACAGGATCATGGAATTATGAAATGGTTTGGGTTGGAAAGGACCTTAAACACTGTCTAGTTCTAATCCCCCTGCCATGGGCAGGGACGTGTTCCGCTAAGCCAGGTTGCTCAAAGCCCCATCTGACCTGGCCTTGAATATACCCAGGGATGGAGCATCCACAACTTYTCTGRGCAACCTGTTCYAGTGTTACACCAYCCTCTCAGTCTGAGCTCTTTATATTTGCTGCCTTCTCCTTGCTTATTAATTAACTTGTCATACATTCTCCAGTATAAAACTCCTTATTTTTGTTCATGATTCCCATTACTACTGGTTCTCAGSTTACAGGTCGGTCCTCACCCAGTCTGATTATTCCTTTTGTGACTTCTAACAATGTTGGTGTGGAGAACTGATTGTTTAATGTCTCTTTTATAATTTTATCATTTTTCTCACATAATTTCTTGTGTTAGCTTTAACTGTTCTTGGCTAAATGTTTCTGAGATCAGATGCTACCATTCCTGTCTTAATTTCTTGGGATCCTTAATTACTTTACCCCTGTTGCATTATGTAAATTCACCCCAGAATAATTTTATCTCTGAGCCAGAAGGAGAACAAGTACTTGTCCTTGACAGTCCATCGTTTCCCTTCACTTGGCCACAGCTCAGTTTTTAATCCCTAAATATCTGAGAAAATGCTGACCTAGTAACCTTCTCGTAACTCCTGACATTTTAGAAGGGACACACTCCTTCCACTTGCCCTGCCTGACAGATGTCATAATTGATGGAAATTCCTGCCATCCTTTCTAGTATCTTGRTGGAGTCCAGAAAGGTGCCTTAACYGGGACATATTGGAATGGAGCCAAGTGAAAAGCATCCTAACCCTGTAACAACCCTGTAAYTTACAATTTAAGATATTTCAGCTGGGAAGAGGGAGTGACATAGCWTCTCATTCATATTTCTGGGATTATTTCTAAAGATAATTTTATTTCTCTCATTCCTTCCCCACKGACACCTTTTCACTGACTTCAAAGACTTTGTTGTAAAATGTGAAAAACACCCTGAGACCTGAGCACAGACCCCAAGTCTACCCCTTCATAGCTGAATGCCCGATTTATAGTTGGACTTTTCCTTACTTKTTATCCTTCTAGCATGATTCTTGCAATCCTGATTTCCCAATGGCCCACCTCCTTGATGTAATATTTATCTGTACTCTTTCTSTCCCCTCAACAAGTAGTCACACTTTTACTTAAGAAGTTGCTAAACTTAAGTGGAAACTTCTTGTGTATGGATAGAACAGAAGTTCCAGGCAGGACTCAAATAATCAAAGCATACATTAACTCTGTAGGGAAGTCTGTAGCTTATTCTTCCCTCTCAGCCATGTGCCCAGCTTTCCTTTTTTCACTTCTTTAGCCTTGGCAGTAGCTACATTTTGAAAATAAAAAATATTTCTTAACTGCCACATGAGTAAAGTGGGTGGTTACGTGGGTTGGTATTGTTAGGTTACTTTCAGGTCCTTTACATGAAGAAATATTTTAGAAATCCAGAATTATTGGTATGTGAAAACCGAGAGCATTTTCTTGAGTCTCTTATCTGTCAGGAAGTTAGCTGACTTTTTGAAAAAAACATTAGACCATCTAATTTAAGAACACAGTCTGCTTTGTAGTCAAAGAGAACTCATTTAGTTATTTTTAGAGATTAAATAGCTGTTGAGCCTAGACCTGAAGATGTTTTTGATGACAGATAAACATGATGAAGWAACAAGGGAAGTACTTGGCAAACTTGAATTCATTATGTGCTCATGAGATAAAATGACTGCAGTACTTCTATTTTCAGCCACTTAACGGTTTTTACATGACCTGTGACTTGCATGTGGCTGGGATATCAGTGGTGTAAATATGAGATTGAAAACGTGCCTCTCAAACCTGGGTAAATACATAGCCTGGATACTGTGAGCAAACCCTTCTCCTGTTCTTGTGTCCTTATGCTCTGGGCTAAGTGCATCTTGTCTCTTGGCTGAGAAGAGGYTGCCTGTGGGTGGCAGTTTAGTATTTCTGCATTTCAAAGTATAAAATTTCAAGTGTTTTATTACTCTGACATGGTGTCTCAGATTAATCAATATAACACACTGCTTCACTACCATCACTTCAGCAGGTTGAGCTTGTAATGAATGTACTGGAATGCCTACACTTATGTAATGATCCCTTTTTTTTAGGTAGGGGTGAAGTAAGGGAAAGATAACTGTGCAGTTTACACAAGTACTGGAACGGTACTTTACTTTATATTCTTAGAAGGTGTAGGTTACATGTGACTTCTGTGAAGTCAAGGACATGATTCATATTTCCACCTATCCTCTTCCTTTAGGAAAGCCCTAGGCTGAACTGGAATGAACTAGAACAAAGTGGAATGAAATAAAGATACTAAAGTGATTCGGCCTGAAATTTTGGGATATTTTGTGATYCAGGATTGTGTGTGTTTCCATGGATCCATCTGTGATGCTTGCAAGACTAGGACTCTGATCCTGACTTGTCAGTARCTCAGTAAAAATTCTGAGACTCCRGAGTCCCATAATRTTGGGACCTTTACATAGTTTTAGGRTAAACTTGGTCTGAGCCATTGGWAATACCCRTAYRGATTTCTTGGGATACCTTTGGATGATTTCTATCAGTGGAGTAATGTAACATTTCTCCGGGCATCTCTTACAGTTACAGAACTTGTTAGAGGTTTGTTCCCTTACTGATTTATTTGCAGGTGTCCTCTTGACTTTGGGATATATGGATAGCGATTATAGAAATTTATAATCTGAACAACATGTATTATATGTATTATATCAATGTGATGTATATAAAATATATAGTCTTTAAACGTTTTGTTTGGATGACTCCATGTATCCAGAGTGAGGGTCATCTGAGGAGTTCTGGCTACTAAGAATTCTTGGAATCTTTTGGGAACTTTCTGTTGTATTACTCAATCAGTAATATCAGCATAGGYCATCCTCCTGTCAGGAGACAATTGCTGAGAAGTCATAGAGGAACTAAATTCACAGCTGTTGATGCATGGTATTAAAATACTGTAAGGATAAATCTAAATAAACCTAAATTTTAAACCTAAACTCTACAGGTGAGAGTATACTGCTTCTGGAGAAGGGAGAATATGTTGCTGTAGGGCTGAACTTCATCAGGTCAAGTTCATGCTGAAGTCTTGGATTTCATTCCTTTTGCCAGTTGGAGAAAATCCATCAAAGTAGGAGAGAAGCAGAAGATGACTGGATCTTATTTCCTTATGACATTGGGCTATGACACCATTCGACCCCAAGAGACTAAGTCGAGTCAAGCCAACACTCAGAAGAGACGAATATATTGGGTTTTTTTTTTTTTCCCTGTAGGCTGTTCCCATGAATCAATAAATGAAATTATTGTTTCTGAGTGAAATTGTTGTTTCTGAGTGGATGCTATTCTTATCCACTAGAAAAGTACTTGGAGTATTTTTTGTTACTCTGTGTATTTGTGAATGAGTCTGTAAGTGTTGTCTATCACCTGCTAGTATATTCTGCACAACTTTCATGTGGAAGGGTCCTTTTACTCTTTTAGCTATGTTTTAATTGAGGTATCAAGATAGTGGTAACTTTTGTTTTTAATACAGTTTTTATTTAGCCCCCTTGTCTTTGCTGCTTTTTCTGCATTTTAAGGGTGGTTTTCCAGTGCCTCTCTCTGCTCTCTTTTCATTCAGKGCAGAATACAATATTGTAGGCAGTATCACTAGTTATGCAGTGAGAGATTTAACACATGCTTTTAATTGATGGAAGATATCCAACTGAATTTTTAGTTTACCATTTCTGATGAAACTGTATATTTCCAGGCATGATTTTATGTGATAAGTGGTGTAAAAAGCTGATCATGTAGCTTGGTTCTAAACAGGTAATATTTCTACTCATTCTAAGCAAAAAGTGTGCAGATAAAGATTGTCTTTTTCATTGTTACAGAAAAAGATGCTGCTGTTTGCAATTTGTTCCATTCTGACCTGGTCTGTTTCCTGTAATTTTCCTTCTACCTTTCATACCCTACCTGAAGGACTTCTCCAGCTTTCTCTTAGCAGAACTCATGTAATTTTCTTTCCTTAGGTTTTGTTCTAACCTATAACATTTTAACATTTTTTTTTAACATGACTTGTGAATATGTCACCAAAATCCTCTGGTTCCCTACACAATATTTTGCAGTTTGACACGTGTTTCTCTAACTAACCTGCACTGACTTCACTACTCCCGTTTTCCACACAATTAGAATGTCCCTTTCAGTTGTTTTGCCTTTGAGAATGMTATTTGTGCTCATTTGATGTGGTTGATACAGTGGAAGATGTGTCAGCAGAACATGAGATTTTCCCTCGGCCCTGATGTTAATGTAAAATCAAGGGAGCTCATGGARCATGCCCCAAAGCTGTTAGAATTCTATAATAAACAGTACTTTATCTGAAATATTTCAAAGAACACTGTAAGTAATTAACCTATTAAGCTAAAAGTCTKAGGAAACTTGAAGATATTCTTGAAGAATTTGAGGCATCTATAGATGGGAACTTCTTTGTGTACACAAGTTCAAGACCAAAGGATTTCTGTTTCACTAAGAAAAATAATCTCATTTTCTATATGATACCTGGACAGGATCAAACTGCCTCATCTTATTGTAAATAAGGTTCTGGCACAAGAAACTCCAGTAGTTTCTGTGTTTACTCATGCAAATCAATGAATAGATTGAAGGAAATCATGCTGTGTGTATACCACTTCCACGCTTCTCCACCTCACAGAAGAGGAGTGAGGGCAAACCTATCTGGTCAARCACAATCCATGTGTTTGTATTGTTCTGGCTCTGTGAAGAAGGGAGGAGCCAGTCCTGGCAGACTTTTCAGTTCTGATAGTTCAGTATCTGTTTTCCAGCATTATTGCTGGAAATGCCCATTATGCACTTCCATCCTTACAAGGGTTGAGAGCCAGGTCAGTCAGGCCTCTTCTGCTCTTATCCAGCCCTATTCTATTGATGAGTTATCTTCTTTTGTCTTAAAATGCCATTAGRAGCCATTAATTGACTCATAATTTCAGGATTTTTTTTTTTTTTTTGAACAACAGACTATGGACTAACACAGAAGTAAACACTTCCAGGAGAATAACCCCCTTTTCAGCTTTTTACATTTGTTAAGAAATTAGTTTGATCAAAGTACCAGAAGAATTTTCTTAATGTTTTCAGATATTAAGAATTTATATCGCTTGGATTTTATTTGCTCTTGCAACCACTTTTATATTGCTTGAAAGGTTTCCCACTAGTTTATTTTTTTTTCTCACTTCTTTTAGGACAGTTACAGAAAAATTAACTTCTTTCCTTTTGTACACTCCCACAAGAATTTGTTCTGAAAGATAAAAAGTAGCAGAGGAGTGTTTTTTGCTTTGMAAAGGGAAACTTGTATGGAATAAATGAATCTGACTAAAAGTCTRCACTCCTTATTTTGTCAGCACTCTTTGTCAGGATCATTAGCATCCTGGTTCTGATAAAGTTTCTCCTTTGGGCTTTGTCTAACACATGATAACTCTGATGAAACATATATTCTTTTCGATTCTCACAATAATAATGTCTTCTTAGAAGGAAAAAAAAAAAGTTGGAAGCTTCTCCAGATAAGACACCTGGAAGAAGACCAAAGGGATAAGATGGGCAAAAATTGAAGTGTTGTTATTGATCAGCAGATTCAGGATTCTTTTTTCAGGGGTGCAGATAGTTTAGCTCAGGAAAGGAGCAGTGGCCTACAAACTGTTAGTGTAGGTGCTCTGCAAACCTGAAGTAGAAAGTTTGCTGATCCTCTAGGGAATAGGTGGGAAATGTTTATTGAGTGCTAGAGGGGCAGCTGTAATGCTGCTGAASTTTTATAGATCTTCTGGAAGGAGCTTTATAAGTTAAGACTTAATAAGTCACCAGCTTCTCWACAAAATTGGATCCAAAACAGATGTCAGGGGAGGAAGAATCAAGAAAAATGGTTGTAATTGAAAGGTAATAGAAAGAATAGCTTTTACTTCCACAGCTAGTAATGATCACAGAGCAAGATCAGACTGCTCCAAGCAATTGGAGAAGATTAAAAGCAGGCTTGGTATCTGGTGTGCTTGGAAACAGGATGATCTATTAAATACACTTATGATATGTGTAATAAGACAGCTTTTTATTATTTCTTTCATAAAAAGAAGATTAATTTTGCCCTGGAGCAGTATTTTCCTGGCACTCCACTCATGTTTTTTAAGAGCTCCCTGATTACAGGCACAGTGATGCATGTGTTTTCTCCCARCTTAACATTAGAGGCTTGAAGAGGCTGACACATACTGCTTGTTTCCTAACATCTTAAAATGCCATCTTTTCAATGTTGAACATTTTATTTTAGTTACCGCTATAAAATTTATAATTTTTTTTTTTTCCAGTAGCATGTACATGGCACTGTTTTTAATTTCATTGTATCCCATGATTAGAGTTCTYCCCTCTACCCCCACAATAAATTCTACAAGTGCTATAGTTGGTTAGTYAGTTTTTGTTGGGATTTTGTGTCTTGGTGTCAATATACCAAAATATCACATTTTTTTTTTCTTTGTTTGCTGCTATTCTCTAATTTCCTCTGACTCTTAAAGCTGAGATATAAGCTTAAAGCATGGGCTAATGAGTCTGAGCAGCTTCCTGATGTCTTTTGTTTGGTATAATCTTTTTCTTTGCTCATCCCTGCTTTTGTTCCTTGGGCCGTGCATCACAAAGAAGGGAGAGAGACTTTGTCCACAGCTTATGACAATGAAAATATAGAGGTATATGGCAAGGTAAATGACAGCACTTGGGATCGTTATGTCCTGTGACTGCAATGATTTGAGGGGGAAGAAAATGTGAAGAATCTTCAGTAGACCAATGTTCAGTGTTTTATGTTGACAAAAGCATCAATGCTGTTTTTTAACAGCCATTTGGCTTGCAATTTCCATGCAGATCCCAAAATTAATATCTGTGATTTTGATATTATATATATATATTCGGGAGCTGCAGGATTGATACAGAAACTCTGCTTTGGACACAGTGGTAACTCAGTTATTAAATSTCTAGCATGCTTTCTAGAAGGTGTAGCTTGTAAACATGTTTTGCTTTTGCTGGTTTGCCAACAGATCATAACTGGCAACGAAAGTGAAATTCCTGTGAGAACTTGGAATGAACCTAGACTTTGCTAAGAAAATGCTCTAGACAACTTCAGTTATGTATTTTTTTTTTCTAAAATTTTTCATCCTAACATTTCAGTTTTGTGTGATGATGGCAAAACTGAAACTAGCTTGGTATTCAGCTAAAAAGGAATGAATCCTCTCCTGTTAGAAGAGTTATCCAGGATTATGTTAGCTATCATAAATATTCTTCTCTTAGCAACAGGGATGGCATTTGGGATATCAAGCCAACTGGAAAGAATCCCTCTGACAGGGCTCTGTTGGGGTGGGCGGATAAGCTTTCCCGACAACACGAGTGCTTTCACTCCTGTCTGTCATCATTTGTGTTGCTAGGATCTGTTTCACRAGTTTTGTGACAGACTTATAAATGATATCTGGCTCCTTTTGTTTACTGTCAAAAAGAACCATAATATGGGGAAAGGGAACTGTAAAAGGATATGGAGAATAATGAAAAATCCGGGTGCATAAGACTGTGAGTATCTATACTAGGGCAGCTGTTCTGGAAGGKAAAAAGAAGTTTAAAAATTTCTTTTGGACTGCTGAAATACAAAACAATGTGTGCTAACATTCCTCTTCTTTCCTTTTTATGAACTTGGCTGCTTCAGCGAAAAAGGAAAAGAAATTATTTAGTCACACACTGAAAATTTCAGTTAAAATTCAGCAGAATTGCTGTGTACCATGTTAACCATTGATGATGAAATGTATTTTTATTCACAGATGTAATTTAAGTTCTTGCTTCCAAATCAGCTTTTTAATATGAATCGRCAGTTTCATTATCAGTCCACTCAGCCTGTTTGACCTTTTACACTTTCGTTTCCAGGGCAAAGAGAAGATGAAAAGATAGTTGCAGAAATCATGGGAAGGCGTTTTTTTCCTGATCTTATAACTCATAAGACCTGGGAAGGTTTTCACTTTGCTGGCCATGAGATAAGAATTACAGAAGCCACTGATTGTTACGGGGCAGTCGTCTGGCCATCGGTACAATATTTTTGTGATATAATGATTTTTTATTTTTGGAACCTTCTAGCACTTTTAAATTTGTTTTGTATGATAAATACATTTTGTTTTATGTTGTAAAACCAAGGAAATAATTCTGTGCTTCTGTGTTCCACAAACCCAAACYTGAATCTAACCTGGTTTTGTGTGGATTCACATTTCTCAAAGCTTACATGCTATTTCTTGTTTGTGCCCCAGTCACACAAGGTATATGATCTTGTGTCCCCTCCTGGCTTACCATTAAMTTTTAATCCTATATAGCCAATTACAAGCATATTTTGAAAGAAATATGGCAGTTTTATGATGATTRCATTTCTGTACATTTTATAAATACAGATGGCTGTGTAGCAGGCAGATCCAGGTTGCGGAAACAACTGTGATACGAGCTCACAAGGTGTTAGCACTCATAGAAGCTACTCAACCTACTCATGTAAGAAACAAATTTACCTTGTTAATACATAGACATGAGAAAATGTTCAGCTGGAGCTTCCAGTTTCTTAAGCAGCTAGAAAATTAGTTGGAGAGAACCACCGTCCTTGGCTCTTGATGTAAGAACCATCAACACATTCACCAYACAAGGAGCCTCCTTCAAGTTTTTAATCTGTGCGGTGCAGCAAACTGACTGTTTAGAAATAATTAAGAGTGAAAGAAATCACCAGGGGGGTGCCATGAAACACCTTGAAATTTGTGTCCCTAGAGGAAAGACCCAGGATGCTCCATTTCTTTATCCCAACTGCATCAGCCTCCTAGGATCATACTATTTTTCAGAAGCATGACCATAGCTCAGCTGAGGATRGTTGTCTTACTCTTCTATTTTGAAGTCCAAATGATGTTTCTTGTTTTAGGAGACCTGGATCAGTCATCTGTACTATATATTTTAGTGACCTCAGTGCATGTCTTCATGGAAAGTTTGGCTGACTACCAATTATTCTCACAGAACCGTGGGCTTCACTGAAAAATGTTTTGTTTTGTTTTGTTTTGTTTTGTTTTTTTTTTTGTTTTCCTTTTAATCTGGAAGGGCTTAGCCAATTTTGTTGTGGAAGGAAGACATCCCTTTGATCTCTGTCTCTTAATGTTTTTCCTTCCACTTCCATCTAGCTGTACTTGAAATCTGAAAAATGTCAGCCAAATTTGTCAAGACTGCAGAAACTTTAAGGAAAGTAAAGTTTCTGCATGTTTCATGGAAAGTAAGGCAGATTTCAAAGTTTCCCTGATTTAACCCTCAGAAACTTTGATTATGCCAGCCAGTTTCTATAAGAGAATACTGCAAAACTCTGAGAGAAGGATTTATAGGAATTGATGTAACTGGGAGGAAATCCTAATATAATGTGTCAAATATCAGACCAAATCTTTAGAAACCTGACTTTTATTATTCTGATTCTCACAGACCTATTTCTATATCAAAGTGCTCTTTATGAAATAATATATGTAAGTTACATTACCTTCTCTTCTGTGCTCAGAATTAAGAGGTAGAAAACAAAGTCTTTGTTTGAATTTCTAGCCTGTTAACATTGGATCAGCAGTCTTCCTGTTCCTTTCCTTCTCATTCTTAATTAGTTAAAAACAAAACTAATTTTGCTGTGCCAGAGCAAGCCACTAATGATTGCCTTTCCAAATGGTCATCTGTATTGTGAGAGGATGTAGCAACCATCCTATTTGTCAATGGAGACAACACAACTATTAAATTCTGGGAAAAATACRGAAGAAAATCTGGAAACTATCTTTACCAGAGAAATAAAATTAGCCTTTTCTGTTTCAACAGTGAGCTAAAACTCACTGGGCAGTTTGAGGCAGGGCAGAAAAGCTGAAGAACATTCTTAATCACAGCTTCTACATAAATATATAGATAAAGAGACTGTTGTAGATGCTCTTTGGGGCTGTATTTATTATGAAAGTTTGCTAAGCTTAACAAAGTAAGCACATAGAAACTGCAAACAAACAGAACTGGAAGAAAATGGGGTAAATCTATTTGTTCCTTTTGAACTTTAACAATCATTAGTTATTGTTAGAATTAATTGACTATTGGAAGAACTTAACAAGGGTTGTGGATTTTYTGTCACAAGCAGTCCTTATATCAAGATGTCTTTGTGAAGGACACATTGTATGTCAACCAGAGTAAGTCCAGTTACAGGCAGGAATGGAATTTTACAGCTCATGTTGTGAGTTGTGACAGATTATCTAATTGCAGTTTTTCCTTCTGGCTGTAACAATTTATAAACCTSTATGGAGGCATGCTGTAGCATTTATTTTGTGACCCATAGAGCCCAAAGATCAGAGTGAGCGGTGATCCTTTAGGGATAATGCTTGAATAAGAACTGCTCATTTGAGCAGACAACAATTGTTTTACATGCTTTTAAATGACAATTCATATTCAGTAAAGGGATTTTTTTTCGTCAGTTTGTTCAGTTGTTCATGTATTTCCTCCCCTACAGGCTCTTGTTCTATGTTATTTTTTGGAAACTAACCCTAAACAATACAATTTGGTTGACAAAAAYGTGATTGAAATTGGAGCTGGAACTGGCTTGGTCTCCATAGTAGCCAGTTTGCTGGGTGAGTATATGACATTTCTCTTATGCTCTTTGAAACATCTCTCAGATGAATAGTGGAGGACAAAGGACGTGGCCTGGTTCTTCTAAAATACGTTCTTTTAAAAGCTTCCAAGAACAAGAAACAGTAAATTCTAAAAGACTTGTTAGGAAACATGAGGGTTTTTTTTTTGTTTCTTTTTTTTTTTTTCTTTGAGTGGCTTGATGCAAAAAAGGAGGTCCCAGTAGGTATGTTGTCATTAACTGTGTTAAACTGGGGATCAAAATAAGAAATTAGTAGCTTCACAGGATGTCAGTGGCAAACAGATTGAGCCAGATGTAGATATGACCAGCGCATCCTCTTCCTTTGACCAAACAGCTCTTGGATGCCAGGTCACTTTCTATCCATTTGTGTTTCAGTATTTTCCTTCAGCACCTTGATTTTTCTGCTACAGACAGAAAAATTGTTGTGTTTTCTCTCATGACATCCTATTCTTCATCAAGAGTAATCCAGGTCAGTGGCTTCTGCATTTTAACAGAACGTCAGCTTTCTGTAGTTTGAGAAAATGGCTTATTGCGTGAGAAGAAAAGAACCTGAGGCAGTGCTTAAATCTCATGCTGACTTCTTGAATTCAGTAATTGGTATTCTTCAATCCCCAGTCAGCCACTGTACTTTTAACCAGTGTGATATCAAGATACAGTAAGTATCTGGTTTCTCCCCACCAACTGCATTTAGATGGCAATCTGTAGAGTAGAACTACTAGGAAGTAAATATTTGTTTTAAGCATGACTAAGAGTTTTTGGGCGTGTTTACATTTTTTTATTACCCTCAGTATATTACATTTTTTATTACCCTCAGTATAGAGAGCTGCCTGATGAAACCAGTTTCTTGTGCAGTGGTTTTTGTGAATGAGCTTTTATTCAAGTTGAGATGTATATTCAAATATTGTATTTGTTTTTTCTGTGTCACAGGTGCCTTTGTGACTGCCACAGATTTGCCAGAACTRCTGGGCAACCTTCAGCACAATGTTCTCCAAAATACAAAGCAGAAATGCAAGCACCAGCCTTGTGTTAAGGAACTGTCTTGGGGAATTGATCTGGAAAAGAAATTTCCTAGRTCTTCCTGTCACTTTGACTACATTATGGCTGCTGATGTAGTTTATTACCATCCGTTCCTGGATGAACTCCTCCTAACTTTTGACCACTTGTGCAAGAATGATACTGTTATTCTGTGGGCTATGAAATTTAGGTTGGAGAAAGAGAACCAGTTTGTGGACAGRTTTCAGACACTGTTTGACTTAGAGATGATTTCTAATTTCCCCAGTCTGAACATAGCCTTGTTTAAAGCAATGAGGAAAGGCAGGATGAAAGGCAGACCTTCCAAACTGATGGTCTGAAAGAGACATATAGGGAGGTGACAGTTTCAGCTGTTCTGCAGTTTGTTCTCTCTTTAATAGTTTCCGTGCTAGTAGCTCCTGACACCTACATGAATGACATTTTTAGAGATAGCTAAAACAAATAATCACATTCCTAGTSCATCCCTAAAAATTCCTAAATTCAATTTGCCAATAGTGTTTTACATAGAAGAGTTGTATCTGTAAAGTTTTCTTGACTTTTATGTGCTGATGTCATGGTTTTACTGCACCCCTCCCCGGTGCAGTAGTATTCTTAATAGTTTTTAGTAATAAATCTGTTTTGCAACTTAAGTTATTCAGCCTGTCTGACCATTCTCTGGAGCATATACGTATCTTTCTCTCAATTATGTCATGTTATCTGAAAGCCATAAATTTTCATGTTAATTGGGCTTTTGCTCTCCCTTCTCCCTCTCCGGTGGGGGAAGGGAGGGAGCGTTGTGGGTATGGTGCTTTTGGGTTTTGGCCCAGTTCAAAATATGACAGCTGACAACTCTAATAATTTTCCCAAGTCTTCCTATTTTTCTTATGGGTCATATAATGAATTTGAAACTTAAGACTATGATAAATCTTTGTATTTAAAAGTTTTGGTGTTAAATCTGGTATTTTCCCATTCTCACTATCATGCTAATCTTTCCTTTGAATGTCTTTAATAGGACATTAAATTAGCTGAAGAAAGCCTCACCAGCTGGGAAAAATACCCTTATAATAAAGGGATAGAATCTATTGGTTACTCTTAATTTAATGACTGTGCTTCCATTTTTTATTTAAACTCAGGGATTCTTCAACAGACAGCTGCACACATGAGGCAAGAGGGAGTTAAATGTTTTGTTGCTTGAACAAAGGTCTTGCATTAGAAGCATACAGCATATCACCAGCTGCCCTTTGCAAAGACTTTAAATTCTTGGTCYGGAGGTCTGCTCCTCCAAAAATAGACCATTATCTGGACCCGAGGGAACAACAATGGAAAAATGACAGTGGCCATCAAGAGAGGAGATTTGCACTGCTGGCTGCTGSTGGCTGGAGGCAGAAAACTAAACCAGCCTGTCATGGTGTGGCTGAGGCATGGATAGCCTTAGRTACTTGTTTGTKTTTTTAGTATGAGCAAACAAAATWCTTTCCTCTTAGTCASTCAGTASTGCRTGCTCCTGTTTTCAGTGGCCTACCYAAGACTTTTCTTTTGGAGAGATKAATAAAATTAYTGTTTCCACACACCATATTTTCTGATTCTGTTTGTAGTTGATTTTGAGTCAGGTCCCTTAGAGTCTCTTAGGTAAAGAGAGCTTAACCACCTCTACTGCAGCAGGCAACTGGAGGCTCTGGGGACTGTCAGTGTTTATGTTTTTTGCTCCTATTTGTATTCTCTCAAGGAGTTTTTTGTTTTCTGTTGTTGGCTTCCTGACCATACATATTGTTTGTATCTCTAATTGTGGCAGATGGATGTAACTTACACTGCTGCCTGGCACCAGTGTGGGGCAGAGCTGTGCTAAATGGGATGTGGAATGTACTTTTTCTCCCAGCTGAGCACTGGTGTCCAATGTTAGAAATGAAGTGCTCCAGAGAGGAGGRGCTGAACAGCCAAGCTTTTCCAGTGGAAACTGGGTATCCTATAGACATATAGGAGAGCAGATGAGGATGYGGAAGGAGGGATCTGTTGTTGGAAAGAGGGTTGCAGAAAAAAGGTGRCTGTAGGGAGAAAGTAAGATGGAG
Source organism: Malurus melanocephalus (assembly GCF_030028575.1). Taxonomy (NCBI): domain Eukaryota; kingdom Metazoa; phylum Chordata; class Aves; order Passeriformes; family Maluridae; genus Malurus; species Malurus melanocephalus. Next base: position 450,862 of record NW_026623576.1, on the reverse strand, counting down.
GAAGAGAAAGAGAATACAGTGAAACTGACTTCAGAAAGGATTAGGAACCACAGCACAAGGGAAAAGCATCTTTCTTGCTACTGATCATAATGGGACCAYCCTTGGTGAAACATGAAGGGTGACCCTGGGATGAAACTAAAGCAATCAGCAGCATGTCTTAGCCCAGAAGCAAAATGARAAAGAAGGGAGTCAAGTTTATTTTCCAGCTCTCTTCTGCTGTGAGATCCCATGTGAGATTTTGGCTTGGAGGTTKTTAGAGAAAAATCTAATCCTCATCGGTAAATTTCCTGGACAAAATTTGTAGATAGAGGTAACATATTTATTGGATCAATCAGTTTAGCTAGAAAATTAGACTCTATGACAGTATTGCCTCTCTTTACAGATGTTACTGTGTGTATGTCCTTAGATAATTAGAGCTGTAGAAAAACAAGACTGCAGTATGGAAGTATTTTTTTTCATGTTGTGTAATAGAAACAGTTCAGTGTAAGTGAATAAAGAAAGAAAYATGGATCTCTGCCATTCCTTGATTTTCTCTCCCTGCTTCCTTCCTCCTAATTTGCTTGAAATCATCAAATGTACTGCAATTGTAACCATAGTCCTTGTATCCGAAAGAGCATCTTAGTCTAAAAATGTTTCATGGATAAATGGATTGGCACTATAATTAATGGAATGATCTTGTGAACTCCAAAGGCTAAAGAGGAAGACTACAGCAAAGTGATGAAGTGTGAACACTTAAATATCTGTCCTGCTGACTAGCCCTCCTGTTTGGGCCACAGACTGACCCCTGCTGAGCTTCTGCTGAAGTCGACAGGAGATGGGTTTGTCCAGTGGAGTCAGGATTCAGCACTTTAGGCCCAACAGCTTGTTAATATTTACTGGAATGCAACATCAGTTCTTTTTCTCACAAATCTGCCCAGCACTGCTGTGTGACACTTCCTGGGAAATCTTTGATGAGTGGCTGCTCTATTGTACAGCCACCTTTTGTCCTCTGGTGTGATGGGCAGGTTATTAGCCATGACCAGTGGAGGGTGAGCTCGTATGTGGCATTTGMCTAGGGAGTTTATTTCTGCTCTCTGAGATTAAGTCTCACACAAATGTCAAGTTTTACTGACCCCTGAAGTCAGTCATAATTTTAATTACCACTTATTCTTTGTTCTAATATTTCAGATAAAGGATCAAATTGTCATTCAGTGCATTATGTTGCTAATACACATYGCATTTGTATCTGTAGTTTCTGAAAGGCAGTGGGGCAAGAAGGTCAGATGAATTTGTGGGGGAAAGAGCTCCCCCTTTGAAGAATGCCAGAGAGCTTGCCTATGCTGTAGTCTCTTATAGAGTGTTATGGTAATCATGCTAATTTAAGTGATAAATTTGGGTTGTATGGTGTAAATTCAATCCATTCTGTGGATTTTCTGTATTTCAACCTAAGAGCAACAGTATATTTAAGTAACTTAATAGTATTTGCTAAATTTTCCAAAACCAATGTTTTATAAGTGCTAATATTTTCAGGAAGGGTTCTTTTTGTAAAAAGTTTATGCAAAATCATTGCAGTGATTTACTTTGCTGCTTATTTTATAACTCCATCAAGGTTTTTTTTTTTTTTTACAAATCATTGCCTTTCCCCTCTCAGAATTAAACAAACCCTTTCAACATTGTAGATTTTCCATATGGTCATATTGTGGTTTTKTCTCTCTCTTGCTGAATTTCAGTGTTGCAGCTTTGAGTGATTTGGTTTTCCTTGCATTATTACACMCACTCATTTGGACTTTTACATCTTATAACAACTGTAAGAAAAAGCTGTAGCTGCTGAGAATTGAGAAAAAAGCCGTTCAAATGACAGTACAGATCTACAATGCAAACCTCATTTTCATTTTGAAGCAGTAATGGAGCCCCAGCCTAAGAAATGCAACTGCCAAAAATACCCAAAGAACAGTCCGTGGCCCAAATGGCATTTGAATGATGGACAATTTATACTGGTCATTATGAAAGCACCAGTCAGTTCTAGATGAGCAAGAAAGACCAAAAGGACACCACGAGTGTCCTCCTGAATGGACCTTTCATGCCAGTCACATSGAGTATGTCAGCACAGGTGACTCAGACCTGTGAAGGAATACCACATTTACCAAACAACCCAGGACCTTGAAACCTGAATGGATTTAAAAGACACCAATTCACTCTCATCCTTTGAACTCCGAAGATGTGAATGGTGCAGGACTTTTCTTTATTCAGCCACTGTTACTGCACTGGTAACCTTGAGGTGATCTCAAGACAAGGTCAGTGACAAAGAAAAAAGAGGCTGTCAAGATGTCATTGCTCCACGGGTTTAATTAAGAAATTGACATGTTCATTCTTATAATAGGTCTGTGACTTCAGGGAAATGTTGTTACACAGGTATAAAGCAAAGAGGAACCTGAGCCAAGTGTCAAGGGATTTTAACCTCGCTCATAAGGGAAAGTCCAGAACCAAAGCTCCTTCACAGTGAAAATAACATTTCCTGTGCTCTACCTTGTTTGAATTTGCTTATATTCAGAAAGGAAAGTAAAATAATTTTATTATTGCATAAAAACAAGAATTTCCATGCCACTGTAGATCATTTACAAACACCCTAAAAGTATAAGCACTCAGAAATGGATCAGAATAAGAAAACAATTTTTCCTTTTGCATAGTTCTAATTCTTTAGAATCTCCTTTAATGTCATATAATCTAAGTCTTTATTCTGCTGCTTGCCTTACTGTCTTTCATCAGACCCTACAACCGTATCAGAGTTGCTGCAGTCAATGCAGCGACAGACTCTCCTATCCCTGACCATTATTTATGAATAGAATATTCAGCAGAGCACTTTCCCAATCTGGCCAGTCCCACACCAAAATATTGATTTTTGACCCTTAAGCACTTCAGAAACTTCTTGAGATGCTTGAAGTGTTGCCAGTTACCTTTCTAGCCTATATCTAGGATGATCGGAGTCCTTATCAGAAACAGGCACCACGATGCTGATGCTTCCTCAGAYTGTTTAAACAAGGCTTTTTCATCACTTTTTCTCTATCAGCTGGTCTGTAGCAGATGTCTGTATTGGTGTCCCCTCTGATGTGATGTTGCCCATAAGTTGTTGGCTTGCCCATTGTCCCACCGATAGCAGGGTGCCATTTATATGAACCTGTTCTTCTCGTAGGGTACAAATCCACTTCTGTCTTTGTCCTCTTTTCTTCTCCTTATTAAAGACCTGCAGCAGCAGTTGTGCCATTTATCTGAAATACTGGGCTCTAAAATACACCAGTGTGACTATTGCTGTCTCTGAGGCAGAATGGTAATTGGAAATCAAGAGACAAGTAAATCAGGATTACTTGAGAGATGCTGTGCTCYTAGGGGGTACCCAGGCATGCAGTCCAAATGCATGGAAATCCTAAATTCTTATGTCCTAGGAGGTCCATAATTAGATGAATTTTATACAGAAGTGAATTGATTTTTAGCGATTATTAACCTCTAATATGAGATTATTTCTTTATTGGATTACCTAGATTATATATTATCAGATTATTATAATAAATTATCTATAGGCCATCTGTYCTCCATGTTATTGACCCTACTCACATTCTTTCAAGCTTGAAAGCAGTTCATGTAAACAGAAAATATTGTTTCTCTCAAGGTGCCTGTGATTACTATACCCCTGAGTGCAGCAARGACTGTTGCACACCAAAGGGCTCAGCCTTGGCAGCAATGTAGAAAGGTCATTAAATATTGGCTGTGTTCCTGCCAATAGCCAATAARTACTGTATTAATTGGTAAAGTGTATGAAAACACTCTGGGTAACTGCACAGATTTCTTGATGGTGGGAATCATCTTTTGCTCAGAACACATGATTTCTCATGATTTTGTTTCTACTGTTCTCTCGAAATAAGATTGTTAGCAATGTTCCCCAAATGGCCTGAACAACCAAAACACATGGATGTGGTGACCTAACAGTGAAAGTCTGGAACATTCTTCCCCTGTAAGATTAGCTCARTTGGTTAGAYCATGGTGCTAACAATGTCAWGGTTGTGYACTTTGATCCCTGTATAGTTGGATTTGGTGATCCTTTTGGTCTCTTCCAGCTCAAGGATATTCTGTGATTGTGCTGTTGTGCTGCCATAAACTGTAAGAAAGACRCAATGACTTTATTCCAGTTTATTGAATCAAGTGGTATGGCTTTGCTTTAAAATGGGAAGACACAGATGGAGAAGCATGGTAAGTCTGAATTAGAAAGTTAAGACTACAAAATTATGCATACTGTAAACTCACTGTTTTATACTGCATTTGAACTTTGCCAGAAGAGTCCCARCAAATTATAATCAGAAAAATGCAGKGRAAAAAAATATTAAACAAGCTGTGCAGAAGGTTGCAGAGATAAGAAATMATATGGAAATTATTGCTGAGCTATGTAAAATAGCTCAGCTTTATTCAATACTTGTTTGCAGTCTAGCACCCATTTTTCAGTAAACTCCTAGCAGATAGTCCWTATAGCAGCCTTATACAACTGAATAATAGATGCAGGAAAAAGTTTTATAAGACAAATTGTCTCACACAGCTTGTGAACAGGAATCTGCCTTTTGTTTAGTACATAAGGATAAACACTTGTAATCTCAGCACTACCACAGGTTGGGATAGTTGTAGGATAAAAGGAGATCAAAGTGTAGAAAGAGGTGGAAAGAATAGATATGGGATAGTTTTTCATTTGTGTGGCCTCAGCCATTTTTTCAGTCTCATGGWAGTTTGTTGTAAAATGTGTATGCGGTTCAGTGAGTTATCAGGAGACTCCTTGGTGGGTCTTCCCACCTGAAAGCTCTTTGTTGTGCAGGGCTGAGCTTGGCTTTGGGTCTCTGGGGTCTGGTCCCATAACTCCTGCCTTCCTGGGTGCAGAGCAGGAAGCAGAGAGTGTTCCCATCTATCTCTGTGATGACAAGAGACCTTGAACTTCAGTCTTCGTCTTCTTGAATGAGCACCACAACCCCTAGGCAAATACATAAAATTCCTCACCACTGTTTCCCAGTCTGGATCAAGAGACACCTGCTGTTTCTTTTAGTGGGAGAAGGAGATATACATAATTTAAGCAAACTAGTTCATTACCACGATGTTTAAATTCTGTGTAATATAAATGGAGGGATGGAGGCACTGATGGCAAGAGCATTTGAAGGCTCCACAGAACTCTGGAGGCATTGCCTCTCTGCTCAAAAATAATACTGAAGGGACTGGATATATCCTTGAAACTTCAGGAAAGCACCTAATRTTTCATGGAGATAATGTCAAAGACAAGCATGCAAATTTTAAAAAAAACCTTAACCTATTGTCACTATTTATCTATTTATCTATTTCTTTCTTTCTTTATTTTTGTATGCTACATTTCTCTTAGTCATTAGAAGAACTTACTCAACCAGTTCACTAGACAATCAGTGTTTTCTTCCAAGAGGATCTTTTCTCCAGCTAAGACAACACTTCAGAGATCAGCCTGATATTAGAGAGAGTTCAGTCTGTTGTGGTTGGTAAGCCAAGTACCAGATGTCCACAGGAGATACAGACTCTTTATTCATATAAAATTGATCATCGTCCCTTGAGGTTGTGTCCATTTCAGATAGATGCAGACACCATGAAGTTCCCGCAGAGA